>NC_142119.1:35700000-35782500 GCF_056152115.1 Neolamprologus brichardi | reverse complement strand
TCTGTGTGTGTCTGTGTGTGTGTCTGTGTGTGTGTGTCTGTGTGTGTTTCCACATTAACACCACTGACCCTATTTTCAGTGCAACACCAGCAGCCGGTGTATTGTATATTTGTCTGTTTTGCTGATCGTCTCCATGGATGCTCTGATGTGTGTCTCTGTGTATTATGGGATGGAACAGTCTTCCTATTCTTTCCTCCCATAAAGGAGGTAATAAAGAAGCACTGAGACATACAGAGAATCCAACCAGTTTCCAGTTCCTCTTCCTTTAATGACACCCTTTAATGGAGACTTCTGATTGGCTGTCCCCAGCCAATATAATATTTTTAACAGCAGGTGGGTGGGGCTGGGTTGGATGAGACCAATATTAGAGTCATCTCTCAGCAGCCAATAGGAGCCAGTAGAATAAACAACTGCTTGAAGCTTTAGCCTCCCAGACATGACTTGTATATATGCTGACCTCATATTTAATATCTGAGAAGATATGAGAGTCTGCTTTTTAAAATGATCATCTAATGACCATCGCTGTGCTGTGAGACTGTAACACTGTAATGCTACGTGTGTTGCAGAAAACAGGGAAACAGTGAAAAGCAAAGTGAATCCATTATGAAGAAACGCTGACGTTCAGCTCTCTCTCAGTGTGAGGTCATTTGATTAAATTTTCATTCGACACTACAAAACGTGTCGGCTCTTTTACAGCATTACTATAAATTTATATTCTGTTCCAAGTACTACAAATTGGTACTGATGAATAATTTGCTGTTGATGCCAAATAATTCAGTTTAATGAATGTTGTGGTTGACACGAGGAAAAGGTTCTGGTGTCAGTTCTCTTACCATTTGTTCCCTGTTCGTGCATAACAACGTGACATTTATTCCCCATGACACCTAACATATTGTGCAAGACGCATGTAAATCTGCATCCTTGGCTTTTTCGTCCTCCAGGGCAACGTGACCTTCTCGTGTTCGCAGCCCCAGCTGGTGGCTTGCACCTTCGTGAGCTCCAGCAGCAGCTTCCTGTCGCTCCCGTCAGCGTTGCCCGCTGTGGGGGGTTTCTCCGTTCGCTTCCAGTTCAGGACGTGGAACCCGGAGGGGTTGCTGCTCTCCGTCCAACTCAACCCAGATCCGCAGAAACTGAGGCTGCAGATCAGCAACAGCTGGCTACGCCTGACCCTCCACAGCTCGGGACGACAGAAATCAGAGGCGTCAGCCGGTGAGTCCACACGACAGACTAACGTGTCCCTGATTCTACTGAGCACTCGAACTAGACTTAACCCTTTAAAGCCGGTCGGAGCGGGAACGCTCTGTTTGCGTAACTATTTTTAAATCCCGGTAGCTCTGCAACCACGTAAGCTAGCGCAATAATTGTTTTTGCATATGAAACCGGAGGAGTTGTACTTACATCTTATGCCATCAGCTTGTCCTCGGTCACAGTTTCCTTCCACATATAGTTTTGCAAAAACTGCATAAAAAGCACTTGCAGCAACAAAAACACAATATTCCAGAAACACGCTTTGCCGATCCGATCAGCTGTTTGTAACACTTCCTACGTCCATCAGCGCGAACTTTTGCATGTCCACCATGACCTGCCCGAAACTGGAAGTGACGTCATTTTGCAGAAATGTAGTTTTTTACCATCAAGGCCTCATGAGCCTATACTGGTGTTTTTAAAAGTTATGTTTGACTTTATGACTTTCTGTGTGGTTTCTGGGATGCTTAGGACTCATATTGCACTGCTGGAAATAGTTTATTTTGATGCATATGCTGCTTTTTTGCAAATTTGCATTATAATATTTATTTTCGTTTTTCCTGCAGTGTATAAAAATTGGTGTATTTCAAAAATAAAACTATGAAGACACTCAAAATAAATTTCCTGTGGTGGGAAACTATTTTGTGCAACTTTTTTGTATTTACAGTTTTGAGGGATAAGCCTCTTAAATTTCTCTAACTAGAAATATATGTTAAAAAAATAAAAACGATTTTCAATTTTTTTGTAGTTTATTGCACTTTTTTGCAATTTATGTAGTTACTATGCACTTAATGCAGACATATTATTAAAATCTAGGCTGTAATGGTTGTATTGATGTATAGCAACTTGAAATGCTCCCAAAAATGGCTCCACAGCATGTAAACATATAATATAAGCTCTGGCAGACTTGGTTCTATGGTAGGTCTTAAAGGGTTAATCAACCCCACAGATCCACGTCTGATTGGTGCATGCCAGTTACACAGCTGGCCTGCAGGATAATCCAGCTTCATGCTGCAAACCAGCTCAGGAGCTCAAGAAACATGAAATATAGCTACAGAAATGACCCTCGTGTAATGATCAGGACCCAAAGTCCAAGCAGGAGGAACTACAGGACACCAGGAGAGGCCCTGTGTCCAACCCCAGTGGGTCATTTTCGTTGTAGAGATGAAAAATGAAGCTGACGTCCACAGCTGCGCTCCTGTGCACGCTCCTGGAGGATGGAACAGCTTTTGTTTGTACACTTTTAGTATTCAATTTTAGTCATTTTTCTTCACAGTGTGCGGTTGTAGCAGTGCGACACATTAGATCAATTTAATGTTGTTTTATTCTATTTTTGAGTCCACTAAGAAGCTACTACTAGCTTAGCAAAGGGGCTAGATGAATTAGCTTAGCATGAACACAGACTGACACAGGGTTTGGTCACATTTTGATTCACAGCATCATCGCCTCAAAAAGCCTGTTTGCACTGCAAGTCCTCCAAGGTGCTTGTATCACCTTCATCCTCAAGAAAGTCGAAAATATTATGGCTTTTTCTTTTTTTGGGAGGAGGGGGACTTGAGGGAAAATATCATCTAATTATCTGTATAGGATTCCTTAGCAAAAATAACAGAGATAAGTAAGATTGCTTGGGGGAAGTCAGGCTCTCCGCAGTTGGATGGCTGCAGGGAAATATAGATGGAGAAGAAAACCACAGCTCGGGGACTGTATTCCCTTTTATATAATTTGCCTCATGGTGCATTAAATTAAACATCTGCGCAAGGACGTATCAGCCTCAGAGCTGCAGCCTGTGAAGCCCGTGACCTCGAGTCCTGCAGCCGTGCAGAAACAATACATTTACCATAGTTAAAGGAAGGGATCTGTTTATTGTTCGTGTTAGCGTCATCACAATCCCTCGTCTTTCTCGTCCACTTTTGGAGGTCAAACTGAAATTATATATAGCGTATCATAGCATCTATACGCAGCAAACAACATTATCATATTAAACGCGTCTCTGATGTGTGGAAACCCGTCCTGTGGGAACATGCTGCACCGAGCACAGATGCAAACTTCAAACTTCAGACTTGCATTTTTCTCCAAAGTTGGACTTTTCCCTTCAGTTTCATTAGCTCTGTCACGTCACTGTTTCACTGCGTCCTCGTTCAGCTGATAGGAGAGCGTTGGCAGGATGAAAATGGGCCCTGACTGATAACGTGGGAGCTGCGTGCACTGGCACCTTAATGTGAGAAGACTTTCATTAAGAAGTCTCCATCAGACTCTAGTCAGGAGACGCACAACATGTTGCATGAACACACAGACTGGAGTGGACACGGGGCTGCCACTCTTTGGAGCAGTGATCACATCCAAATATATCTTTAGAGGCAGGACTGAGGATAAGAGTTGACCTGTGAAACAAATGCATGCGTCAATGCGATCTGCTGTTCCTACCCATCTAATAGTCCCTGCAGTCCTCAGACTCATTTAGTTGTTCAGAGTCTTGTGCTGCTGTCAGACTCCAGCTCCTCCGTCTCGGACTGATTACGATCCTTATTCTGCTGAGGAGATGCCGCGAGCCGCCGCGGTGGCTCTGACTACAACACTGGTGCTGCAGCACTCGAACGCACTCGGCCCCGGGTTGGATGTGAAAACGATAAGAGCGTCGCGAGGATATAAGCTGACATGAAGCACAAACAGAAGCTGCCTCGACCTGAATGTTTAAAGGAGGCTCAGCTCTTAGCTCACAGGGATTATTAGCTGTACATGCAGGAAGTCTTTGGCCATGTTTAGTGTGAGCGCTCGCCACTCTAATACTTTAAAACCGGTCAGAGCAGGCTACTTTAAACTACTTTAAAATCCCGGTAGCTCTGCAACCACGTGAGCTAGCGCAATAATGTTTTTTGCATATGAAACCGGAGGAGTTGTACTTACATCTTATGCCATCAGCTTGTCCTCGGTCACAGTTTCCTTCCACATATAGTTTTGCAAAAACTGCATAAAAAGCACTTGCAGCAACAAAAACATAATATTCCAGAAACACGCTTTGCCGATCCGATCAGCTGTTTGTAACACTTCCTACGTCCATCAGTGCGAACTTTCGCATGTCCGCCATGACCTGCCCAAAACCGGAAGTGACGTCATTTTTGCAGAAATGTAGTTTTTTACCATCAGGGCCTCATGAGCCTATACTGGTGTTTTTAAAAGTTATCTTTGACTTTATGACTTTCTGTGTGGTTTCTGGGATGCTTAGGACTCATATTGCACTGCTGGAAATAGTTTATTTTGATGCATATGCTGCTTTTTTGCAAATTTGCATTATAATATTTATTTTCGTTTTTCCTGCAGTATATAAAAATTGATGTATTTCAAAAATAAAACTATGAAGACACTCAAAATAAATTTCCTGTGGTGGGAAACTATTTAGTGCAACTTTTTTGTATTTACAGTTTTGAGGGATAAGCCTCTTAAATTTCTCTAACTAGAAATATATGTTAAAAAAACAAAAACGATTTTCAATTTTTTTGTAGTTTATTGCACTTTTTTGCAATTTATGTAATTACTATGCACTTAATTCATACATATTATTAAAATTTGGGCTGTAATGGTTGTATTGATGTATAGCAACTTGAAATGCTCCCAAAAATGGCTCCACAGCATGTAAACATATAATATAAGCTCTGGCGGACTTGGTTCTATGGTCGGTCTTAAAGGGTTAAAAGATGAGCAGCAGCCACACAAACTGACTGGGCAGCAAACACATGGTGAGATTTATATATCTGACCTGAAAGGAGAGAAGGAAACTCAGATTAATGTTGTCTGCTGTGGCAACACTGCTTATTCCATGACACAGTGAACGGAGAGAAGGAAATACCCGCGGCCCCGACTCTTCTGGGATGCAGGGATCTGCTGCAAGTCACAGGCATGTTGGACTGAGTGTGAGTGGAACAGAGGCGTGGCTCAGTCAGTCCTCCTGAAGGCTCCAGCCACTTTTACTTACTGAAGCACTTGCTTACAGGTTAAAGGTTTGAGTTAGGCAGTGCAGGCAGCTGTAGTAACCTTCTCAGCAACAAGGGAACAAAGAATCTGACACGTCAGAAGATATTCCAGATGTTGGTCTGCAGAGTCGTGCTAACATGTTTCAGCTAATCCGAGTAGAGCGCGTTTCCTCATGTCTGCAGCCTTCTAACTGCAGGCGATCGACTGTAACAGAGACGCTGGTGTCATCTTTAAGTGAAGAATGGAGAAGGATTGACTGCGGTACAGTGCTTACTTCACATTAGTGGAGCTAATGCACCCACGCTATTTGTTGACAATAATAAAGAACCAGGAAGAAGCTGACGTTAGTAATTTCTCCACATTTCCATATTCACTTCATCTAAATGATAAAATATGCGCTGAGTGACACGGCGGAGGAGGCAGACTTTTTGTTCGGAGGCTCCGAGTGATGGAGGAGGCTGGAAGCTCCTGTGGTGTCCGTGAAAACAAGCGTGTGTGTGCACAGGAAATTTACTGGCAGCTCTTAAAAGTCTATGTCTAACAAGAGTAAAATGAATAAATATTGTTGTCATCTAAACTTCCAAACCGTTCTTCATCAGGCAGGAGAGTCAGCGACGGGCTGTGGCACTCTGTGAGCCTCGACGCCAGGAGCCTGCAGATCACTCTGACTGTGGATAACGAGCCCTCCTCCACTATTGAACTTTGGGAACAAGTGCAATCCAGAGGCAGCTTTTACTTTGGAGGTTAGTGGATTTACACACCATGCTTCCATTATTAACACAGCTTAAGACTTTACGCTCTAACCGAATGTTTCTTGGGAGTAAAAGCTAAAGGTTGTATCGTGTGTTATTTCCATCCAGGCTGTCCTGCGACTGCTCCAGACTGCCAGGGCTTTGCTCCGGCGTTCCAGGGTTGTATGCAGCTCATATTCATCAACAGCCAGCTGATGAATCTCAGTCACGTGCAGCAAGGACTGCTGGGGAATTATAACGAGCTTCAGTTCGACACGTGCAATATAAAAGACAGGTAACGTAGCCTGAATGTGTTTGAGTAAGGACGTGGCTCAGACGTGGAGCTGCTGAAAGCATGCACACATGTGACTGTTGAATGTCAAACATTATCCAAGATGGCAGCGCAGCCTCATCCATGCCCACTCTGTTAATTTGTGGATGACAGCGTGCTGCCTGCAGCGCAGCCTGAATGTCACTGACATCTTGTCCTATAGAGGCAAACTGACAGGATCGTCCAATTAAAGTGCAACAGGAAACTGGCGAGGAGCTTCTCTGGCAGACGACTATGCTAACAAGCTGCCTCCCTACTGCCCTGTGCGCCGTGCTCTCCCTCATTACCCTGCACAGCTGGGCGCCCTGTGAGCACCTTCATGTGGATCATGCGCAGGATTGAAGTACACATGCAGCTTTTTCTTCAGTTTCACATGTCTGCTGTCTAAGACACAAACACGGGAGTGACGGCGGTCTCCCATGTCAGTGAGGCGAACGGCGCGCTGCAGGAAGTGACCGAATAAAGAAGGCGATGCAGCTCCAGGAGCATGCTTTGGTGCTCTTCCGTGTAATTTCATTTATTGAAGGGCGTGACACTGCCACTAGGATTACACAAACAGCATCAGGCTGTCTTTGATGAAACATGGCTGAAGCTTTGGTGCCGATACTGTAGTGTGTACAAACTCCTCGCCGATACTGCAGTGGTGTACAAACTCCTCGCCGGTACTGCAGTGGTGTACAAACTCCTCGCCGATACTGTAGTGGTGTACAAACTCCTCGCCGATACTGTAGTGTGTACAAACTCCTCGCCGATACTTTAGTGGTGTACAAACTCCTCGCCGATACTGCAGTGGTGTACAAACTCCTCGCCGATACTTTAGTGGTGTACAAACTCCTCGCCGATACTGCAGTGGTGTACAAACTCCTCGCCGATACTGTAGTGTGTACAAACTCCTCGCCGATACTGCAGTGGTGTACAAACTCCTCGCCGATACTGTAGTGTGTACAAACTCCTCGCCAATACTGTAGTGTGTACAAACTCCTCGCCGATACTGCAGTGGTGTACAAACTCCTCGCCGATACTGCAGTGGTGTACAAACTCCTCGCCGATACTGTAGTGTGTACAAACTCCTCGCCGATACTTTAGTGGTGTACAAACTCCTCGCCGATACTGTAGTGGTGTACAAACTCCTCGCCGATACTTTAGTGGTGTACAAACTCCTCGCCGATACTGTAGTGTGTACAAACTCCTCGCCGATACTGTAGTGGTGTACAAACTCCTCGCCGATACTGCAGTGGTGTACAAACTCCTCGCCGATACTTTAGTGGTGTACAAACTCCTCGCCGATACTGCAGTGGTGTACAAACTCCTCGCCGATACTTTAGTGGTGTACAAACTCCTCGCCGATACTGCAGTGGTGTACAAACTCCTCGCCGATACTGTAGTGTGTACAAACTCCTCGCCGATACTGCAGTGGTGTACAAACTCCTCGCCGATACTGTAGTGTGTACAAACTCCTCGCCGATACTGCAGTGGTGTACAAACTCCTCCCCGATACTGTAGTGTGTACAAACTCCTCGCCGATACTGTAGTGTGTACAAACTCCTCGCCGATACTGCAGTGGTGTACAAACTCCTCGCCGATACTGCAGTGGTGTACAAACTCCTCGCCGATACTGCAGTGGTGTACAAACTCCTCGCCGATACTGTAGTGTGTACAAACTCCTCGCCGATACTGCAGTGGTGTACAAACTCCTCGCCGATACTGCAGTGGTGTACAAACTCCTCGCCGATACTGCAGTGGTGTACAAACTCCTCGCTGATACTGCAGTGGTGTACAAACTCCTCAAGATTAGTTCAGCCTTCCTCTGTTTTCTTTAAGCAGCCATCCATACGTCCATTTCTACTGCTGGGCACAGCAGTCTCATTGTAGTCCAAACATCTCCCAGCCTCTGGCTCTTCTGTTTGGACACTGACTCGCAGATGTTCTCAAACCACGTGAAAAACATTTCCATCGTGTTCTGGGCCTCCTCTTGGATGGACGGATTACTCAGCTTAGATGCATCCAGAAGGCATCCTCACAGGAAGCCTGAACCATCACTGAGGGAACAGCAGCTCTACCCTGAATCACTCAGATCCTCATTCAGCCGCTGCTGTCACTTCATCACGGAGGCCAACATTTGGTGCATCTCTAAGGCTGCGCCAGGACACCCTTCAGCTTTTGGTTGGACCCTGTTCTTATTCAAATGATGACACATACAGCAGTGCCACTGCTTACATTGTACCGTGTGGGCCAGAGGGCTGCACTGTGTAGAGCCACTGTTATCATCCAGTGCACACACTTCACAGCATGCCAGCCTGTACTCCCGTCTTTATGCTTGAACTTTAATTTAGGCTCCAGCAGCTCCTTGGGGAAACTCCTTCATCTTCATCTACATGCTAACTGTGTTTGTCTTTCCTTTGGTGTTGGCTTGGTTACATATTTTACACTGAATAACCGTTTACTTCCTGAAAAAGATTGATTTATCAGGCTTATGTTTATTATTATTATCAAATTGATGAACCTGCATCTCTAAGGACAATCAGGACTCTGTGTGATAGTGAACATGAGGAACATGACCTGGACGACTGCCGTCCTGATGGCTTTATGGTGTTTCACTCGTTTCAAGTCCTTTTATGATTTTATGATAGACATGGCTGATAAACGAAAGTGGATAAAGCGCGCTGTGCTTCAGGGCTAGCTTACGGCGTCGAGTTGCTATGATACGAGAGTGGGGTGCCTCAGGGTTTCTTTGTGAGATCCACCTTCACCAGTGACATCTGATTTCTCACCAGTATGGTGAGAGCTCGGTCCTGGGATGTATTTACTGGGTGAATGAGATCAAATGGCAAATTAAGTGGTAATAAAAATCCTTTGAACACATGAGGGAGGTGATTTCCTCATTTCTGTTCTGAGGCTTTACTTTGACGATACGAGGAAATGAACTCCGTCTGAATCTTCTTAGCTTTCGGTCTAATTACACTGTGACTCGCTTTATTGTTCGTGTGCACCTGGGTGTGCCGGCTGCTGTCATTTCTTGACCTGTAAGGTCAACCGTGCACACAACATCAGAAAATAGCCCGACGGTAATTAAACCGACGGCTGCAACCTTATCCGTGTTGCGGCCGGCCTGTGCTGCTGCAGTTAATAGGTGAGAGATAAAAGTGCATGAAATTATAGATGCATGCTTGAAAGGCTGGCAATTATGTGAAACTGAAGGAGGCTCGAGGACGGGACTATTAATCAGAAGAGTGCAGTTTAAAATGTTCCCTGCAACACGTTTTGTGGTGAAATCCTATTAACGGCCATTCTTGTCTGAAGGTGACAGAGATGCATTTATTTTTAGAGAAGCGCTGCCACGGCTCCACTTTTTCAAATTCAGACAAGGGCGCAGTGTGAGAAAGCGTCGGTTCACACTTGTTTTTATTTTTACTCTGCACAACATGAATCAACAGCAAATGAGTCTTTTGGGGGACTTCAAAGCTGGTGTTCATGACAGCACGGGAGCGAATAAAGGCGAACGTGAGCACGGCTCTTTCTTACCTGCTGGATAAAAGATCGGCTTTGTAAACACCGACAAAACAACTGGTTCTGTTAGTCGCTAATGCAGATGACTGGAAGACTGTTTATGTGGGTTTGTTTGTTTTTCCTTCTTTGTTGTTGGAAGTAAAGTGTTATCATCCTGAGCAGCTCCTAAAGCCTCAGTTGTTCTGAAAGCTTGAAAGAGCTCAGCACATTAGGAGGTAACTACAGATTTTTCAATTAGTCAGCAGACGGGAAAGTTAATTAGCAAACATTTTGATAATCAATTAATTACAAGCAGTCAAAAGACAGAACATCTCTGCCTGCAGCTTGTTCAATGAGATAACTTGTTCTGTGTTGTTTCTGACATGCTAGCATGTTGCATGTCCTTCACTTTAAAATCGCTGCTTACAGTCTGAAGAGAAGGACCAGTCGTAGATATATGCATTGATATACCCCTTTGGTAGCAGTGACAGAGGGCCGATCTGCTCAGCTCAGCTCTGTGTGGTTTTGTGTGGCAGAGCATTTGAGCTAACATAGCATGCAGACGCTAACATAGCATGCAGACGCTAACATAGCATGCAGACGCTAACATAGCATGCAGACGCTAACATAGTATTTGAGCTAACATAGCATGCAGACGCTAACATAGTGTCACTACCCGATCCGTACCGGAAACCTGATCGGTACCCCGCATGCGCGAAAGGTGTCTACTTCCGGTCGTAGCGTTTTACGATAGTTATGGGTCAGAGTATCTGTTAAAATGTTTAGAATAATAAGTATATCTTAAAATGTTTGCAATAATGAAGCATTTCAGTACAATGTAGACAAAAACGAAAAATAAAAAGATAGTTACGGATCGGGACTCCCCGATCCTTACTGCGCATGTGCAAAGTCGGACCGTACAAATCGGGTCTACCCGATCCGTACCGCGCATGTGCAGATGTTTTCTTCTTCTTCTGTTCGTTTAATGGCAGTTTACTCCCCAGTGTATGAGGATACTGCCACCTGCTGACCGAGTGAATGAACCCTATTGTAAACTGAATTGGCGTCATTACAAACGCGTGTTAAATTTGATTTAGTGATAGTCGAGTGTGTTTATGCTTGTCTGTGTGGAGAGGATTGTTGGAATAGTGATGATGATGTCCGCTATCACTGTCAATTGTCAGTAAACACTTAATCTGGCTGCTGAATCTTCATGTGACACATTGCTAAATCAATATTATTAAGTCTGTAATAAGGCGCCATTCTTCTTATTTTACGGCGCTGTTGTTCAATCGGGAACGCTCTCTGTTGAGGAGAAAAGCATGAATTTGTTTGTACACGGATTATCCATCGTTTAAATGTCCCGGTAGTCGAAAAGGAGGCAGAGCTGTTGAGAAATGCTAGGAGCTAACTGGGCGCTAACCGTATCATTCAAATATATTGAATGTCGCAATGTTGGCAAAGAGAGGAAGTGACGTAAGATTTGCGCATGCGGGGTACCGATCGGGTTTCCGGTACGGATCGGGTAGTGACAATAGCATTTGAGCTAACATAGCATGCAGACGCTAACATAGCATGCAGACGCTAACATAGCATGCAGACGCTAACATAGCATGCAGATGCTAACATAGCATGCAGACGCTAACAGCAGCAGCATCTTTTTCTTTGTGAGCCTGAGAAGCGTCATTACTGAAAAGCCTGTCAGGTCTGTGACAAACCTCTCTCTCCCTCACTGGACAGAGAACCACACACTGTCCATAGATGTCCCCTCATCTTAGCTTCATTGGTGACTTTAGGTGGAAATGTGACTGAAGTGTCACGTCATGGTCATGTGATGAACCGCCAATCCGACTCTGGAGAACGCAAGAAAACACACAAGGATGGGGTTTGAAGTGTATTCTGCTTCTCTGCTTTGTGACTAACTATAATGACAGATGTTCATCATTGCAGATCCACTCAGTCCTGTTTTGTTTAAGTGTTCCTCAGACAGAGATTCATGAATCAGAAACAGCTGAACTGCAGTTCTGGCAGAAAGGCAGATACCATGAATGAAGATCGCCGCGGTTAGAGCTCCAGATTGTAATGCTAAAATCTTCTTATAGCACCAGTTACAACAACAGTTACCTCAAAGTGCTTTATATACAATATTAGAGAGAAAATCTGCAGCAATAGATGATCGTTGATGGGGAAGCACTTGGTGTCAGTGGGAAGGAAGAACTTCCTTTAAGTTTTATTTCACGAGCTCAGTTATGATGAACGATGATGGATGAAGGACCGTGTACAGGGGAAGGCCTCGAAGGAGACTGGCCGGGCCGATCCCCGTGTACCAATGAGAAGTGAATGAAAGGAAGAGGAAAATCATTATTTATTATTAGTAGAAATAAATTGAGAGAGTAGAGTTTAAATTTTCTCAGGTGGGTTCACCGTTCGTTCATGTGCATGGTCTGATGAGTCCCCGGACTGTGAAACGTTGGTGCTGTTGGTGAACAGCGTGTGCACATTAGGACTTTTCATGTAAAGTCGAGAGAGTCAACCCAACAACATACAGTGGATCGAAATGTCGTCGTGCTGGATCAAAGGTTCAAACTGTGAAAATAAAGTGATCCAAATGTCCATATATCAGGTACAATCACTGAGTAAATGAGTGGATTCCTAAACTGTGCTTTCCTTTGCAGATGCCTTCCTAACCTGTGTGAACACGGAGCGCGCTGTTCTCAGATGTGGAGCTCTTTCTCCTGTGACTGCTCGGGGACGGGTTACGCTGGAGCGACATGTCACAACTGTGAGCACTTTGTCTCATTTCTTCACCTCCTCTCAAAGCCGCCATTACACCCGCCGCACCGCCCCATTTATTCTCGGTCTGCCCGGTTGTGTCATTCGATTCGGCACACATCCGCCAGCCTCGCTCGTACCTTTCTTCACCTGTGCAGAGCAAAAAAAGCCGTCCTGCTTCGACTTGACAAGACCTTTACAACCGATGCTGCTATTCTCACTTTCAAAATTCTGAGAATCTCTTTTCGCTACACCCTAAATAGTGTTAGACTGGCTGACTTTAGACTGACTCTGCATGTAGGAGCTTTGCCTTACGGCTGTCATTTTATGACATCGCCTTGATATTTGCTGTGGAGACGGCTGTTGGAAAGTATGTGTGAAATTCCCCTGCCCCAGAATACTGATATCTTGTTTATATGCAGGCAAACACCGTCGTGTTTGGCTGATGGAGAGAACATGGCAGATAAGATCATCTGCTGAATTAAAAATAGGGCCTTTCATCAACTTCCCCGTAAACACGTGAAATCAACTTTTCTGTCTGGACTCAAAACCTGAAACCTGACAGAGTCTGAAAACACTCAGCAGATTCAGAGATTCAGAAATGTCTGGCTTCATCTCTGGAGTTTGCACACACACACACACACACACACACACACACACACACACACACACACACACACACACACACACACAAGCCCATTCAGCTATCTTAGTGAGGACCTTCATTGCCCCTAGTTGTAACCCTGACCCTAAAATCACATTTTGAGCCTTAAAAATGCTTCAAACTCGTGAGGACCGTGAGTGTGTCCTCACAAGTGACTGTTGGTTCTCACAAGTATAGCAGAATGCAGATTTCGGTCCTCACAAAGATAGCTAGACAGGAACACACACACACACACTTCTCCTGCTGAGTTCAAACTGCATGACTGTGACAAAAAGGTCTCATTTTGCCCACTGGGTGGTTTTAGAAAACACTCCACTGGACAGCACCTTACCATGCTGGTTATACTGGCTGGCACTAGCATCATAACTGAGACTTGTTAGCTTTGACAGATGCAGTGGCTGGAAACATTCATTAGTAAAGTTGAGACTTATGTGGCCAAAGGACTGATGAGGTATTTGTCATCTTTCCTTCCACCATCCACAGATTCACTGATCCTCCTGCAGTGTTTGTGTGTGTATGTGAGTCTTTGGCCAAAGTGTTCTCCAGGTCAGTTTCAATCAAACTGTGTAGCTGTGAACTGATTTATGTTTCTGCATCTATAGATGAGAATGTGTGTCTTTCTAAAAGCTAATTACTGAGTTTTTTTCCTTTGTAACCACACCATAACAAAAACATGATTACCATATTTTCCGTACTATAAGGCGCACTTAAAGTCCTTTAATTTTCTCAAAAATCATCAGGGCGCCTTATGTATGAATTCTGGTTGTGCTTACTGAGCTCGAAATAATTTTATGTACACGGCGCTCAAACATCTCTCAAAAATGTTTTAGTCCGACTTTGCTAAACTACGAAGCCGCACCGCTTGATGGATTGTTGGAGCATTACAGCTACTGTAGTCAGGAGCCTTGTAATCTGGGTCCTAAACTCCGTCTGCTTCAGGTCCCAAAGTCAAACAAACGCTGCGGCATCACTGAGAGTTAAAAACTGTCTAAATTCTTTCATCTTTAATAAAATGATCAGCGTTGCTGCTTTACCAGGTGTAACAATTAAGTTTAACATCCAGGCATCCATGAAAACAGGATTTATTAAATTTAACAGAGTTAGAAGTTAGCAGGAAGTTAGCTCGCTAGCTTCCACCTAAACATGATATAGCATGTTCTGACTGAGAGATTTCTGTAAATACTCAAACGTACAGCTCTGCTATCACTTCCAACATAAATGAATAGAGAAAACTAAACCGCAGTGACGTTTGTAGGGTTACTGAAGTTGGGCTAGCTGCTATATAATGATGTGCTACGTGATGGCTAGCTACACAGCTATGTTAGCATAGAATAAACATGAAGCTGGAGGATGAACGCTAACTCCCCCCCATAAAAGTTAAAGAGACAAATGCAATCGCATGGCAGGATGCTGTAAACGGACCAAACTTCAGTCAGGAGAACAACTGAGATAATCCATCCACAATACGAGGTTAGTCATTAATCGTGGCTCAAAGAGTTGACAGTTCGTCTTGTAACTGGAAGGTTGCCGGTTCAAGCCCCGGCTCAGACAGTCTCGGTCGTTGTGTCCTTGGGCAAGACACTTCACCTACCACCTACTGGTGATGGTCAGAGGGGCTGATGGTGCGATATGGCAGCCTCGCTTCTGTCAGTCTGCCCCAGGGCAGCTGTGGCTACAACTGTAGCTGCCTCCACCAGTGTGTGAATGAATAGTGGAATTGTAAAGCGCTATATAAATGCAATCCATTATTATTATCATATACTGCAACAACATGGGAATAGAGCCGCTGTGAGAGAATTCAGCATTAAGGAATCAATGATACGGAAGTGGAGGAAGCGAGACTCTGACTGTTTTGTTTTGTGTAGCGGGGCTTATAATCCAGTGCGCCTTATGGTCCAAAAAATAACGTTTGTGAATATTTTTTACAAACACACAAGGTTACAAAATTCATTTCACAGCTACATCGTCTGATTTACAAGTACAAAATATTTATGAGCGCAGTTTGAGCCCATAGGGGTCATGTCTGTTGTTTTAGAGGTAGTGAGTTATGATGGAGCATGAACAGGATGAGCTACTGCGTCGCTGCCGTGGGTCTAAACTAAAGGTTCTGCTGTCATGTTAGTCTTTCGCCTCATCAGGCTGTTGAAAGCAGATCCTGTGGTATCTAGAGAAGCTCACAAAGGCCTGTGCTGTCATGTAGTTTTAATTGTTCTCCTTGAGTTTTTTGGCTTTTCTGTATTTGGATGCTTTGTGATGTCTCTGCCATTTATCTCCGTTTGTTACATTGACTTCTATTTTTGAAAAACATGGCGTACAAATAGGCTGACTTGACTTAATTATTTTCATCAAATAATAGAAGTTATTATGAAGCCAGCAGCAGACAGTAACGTTCGTTCGCTGTCGTCGTCCTTTCATCCCATTAAACTGACAGTCACTGCCACAAACAAAGGCCTCTGTTCGTCTGTGTCTCTGTGAAGATGTTTACGATGCTCCTTGATGTGAATCGGTTGGTGTGGAGGACATTGGTTCAGCATGTTGGTGCCATAATTAGCATAAAGAAAAAAGCCAAAGCGTGGACATCATTCACTTCTGTAATACAGCACAGAGTTCATACATTTAGATAGGTTTTGTGTATTCACGACTCATCCAATCGAGAGCCGTCAGAGCGTGGGCTGATTCTTGGACGAATGACTGATTTCTGTCCCGCTCTGCATCTTGCAGCCATTTACGAGTCTTCCTGCGAGGCCTACAAGCTGAGCGGCAGCTCGTCGGGCTTCTACTTCATCGATCCAGATGGGAGTGGTCCTCTGGGGCCCACACAGGTATACTGCAACATGACAGGTGAGATCATTGTAGACCTCGTGTTGTCACCTTTTACTCCATTCAACATCACCCGAGAACGCAGAGAAAGCTCAGAGTAAAGAGTGCACTGGCTTATAGATTAGCCTGCATTGATCCAGAGCCAGCAGCAGTCGAGGCGACCTCCTGAGGGTTTTTAAATGCATGTTCGCTGTGTGTTAAACACAGATTTCATCTTTCATTTGTTTCCAATCTTTTGGTTCTTTATGTATATGCAGCATGCTGCCTTTTGTTGCCTCGATCTTTAATCAGAGGGAAAAGTTTTCATGGTGTCTTCATGAATGATGCTTCAATTAACCCTTTAAAACCGGTCAGAGCGGGCACGCTCTGTTTTGCGTAACTATTTTTAAATCCCGGTAGCTCTGCAACCACGTGAGCTAGCGCAGTAATGTTTTTTGCATATGAAACCGGAGGAGTTGTACTTACATCTTATGCCATCAGCTTGTCCTCGGTCACAGTTTCCTTCCACATGTAGCTTTGCAAAAACTGCATAAAAAGCACTTGCAGCAACACAAACATAATATTCCAGAAACACGCTTTGCCGATCCGATCAGCTGTTCATAACACTTCCGATGTTGGAATAGACGTCAGCGCGAACTTTTGCATGTCCGCCATGACCTGCCCGAAACCGGAAGTGACGTCATTTTCGTGGAAATGTAGTTTTTTACCATCAGGGCCTCATGAGCCTATACTGGTGTTTTTAAAAGTTATGTTTGACTTTATGACTTTCTGTGTGGTTTCTGGGATGCTTAGGACTCATATTGCACTGCTGGAAATAGTTTATTTTGATGCATATGCTGCTTTTTTGCAAATTTGCATTATAATATTTATTTTCGTTTTTCCTGCAGTATATAAAAATTGGTGTATTTCAAAAATAAAACTATGAAGACACTCAAAATAAATTTCCTGTGGTGGGAAACTATTTTGTTCAACTTTTTTGTATTTACAGTTTTGAGGGATAAGCCTCTTAAATTTCTCTAACTAGAAATATATGTTAAAAAAACAAAAACGATTTTACATTTTTTTGTAGTTTATTGCACTTTGTTGCAATTTATGTAATTACTATGCACTTAATGCAGACATATTATTAAAATTTAGGCTGTAATGGTTGTATTGATGTATAGCAACTTGAAATGCTCCCAAAAATGGCTCCACAGCATGTAAACATATAATATAAGCTCTGGTGGACTTGGTTCTATGGTAGGTCTTAAAGGGTTAAAAGGTCATCTTGTCCACTCAAGTATGGCTGAGAGCAGAAATGTGGGGTTACAACTTGGCACCGGGTTAGTTCAGTCAGATGAGCGGCGACCGGCTGGGGTCGAGTCCGACCCGTGGCGCTTTACCGCATCGCCTCCCTGTATCCATCCAATAAAGCCAGTTAAAAATATATTAAAAAAAGATTACAACTTGACAGGCTTAGAGATCTTAAGCCCCCTCCCAGTGGCGTCCAGAGGCTCGGGGTCATTAACGTCAACAAGGGTTAATCCCCTGCACAGTGCACTTCATGACGGGGTCGCAGTAATTCTGGATGCAGGGCGAGTCACGGTGCCATGACAACGTTTAAACTGTTAAGTCGTTTGCAGGAATGCATAAATCTGCACATTTCTTGGGTAAAAGTTTTGGTTTTGACCTGATCCCAGCTCAAAGTCACGTCTGCAGCGCTCGCCGTGCTGCAAGCAGGAATATCCACGTTCATTTTCACAGAAATTTGCCCATTGATTTATGGGCAAGAGTTATCTGTTGCTCGTGGAGAAACGAGGAAGGTTACGTCGAGGCAGAGGAGTCGATAAAATAATTACGAACGTCGCCGCCGGCAGCACGGATATCGACGGCGATCGCGTGGCACCAGGCTGCATTTGGGATGGGTTAGCGTTCGTGTTTGGGAGCTGTGGGAGCAGACTGGTGTCACCGGTGTGGCTGTTTTGATTCGGGAGCCAGAAAGAGCTTTTGATGGCACAAACACAATCTGCTCCGTGTCACCTGAGATGTGACTTTTGACAGACAGGCAGAGGGACACGAGCTGATCCACAGTCTGCCTGACATGTAGGACAAAACATATTGAGTTTTGACACTCTGGAGGCCGCGCTCGTCACCGCGCTGTCACAACTTCCCCAGCTGCTTCGTCCCTGCAAGGTTAATGTAGCAGTGATGACATTACAGAGCGAACGTGGTGTTCTCTGCTCGTCCAGCGTTTGTTTTTTCAGTCGTCTCCTTGAAAATCTCAGTCGTTCTGCAGCAAATACGTCTCAACTTGACCTCAATTAAGGAATCCATTAGAGATGTAAATAGCTGTAAACCTGCCAACCTGATGAGAATAATCATGAACACAGCCGTCTGATTTTATCCAAAATATTCTGTGTTGGTATGTGGATACGAATAAAATCAGGTTCTTTTTCAAAGTGTAGGGTTTGAAGTAGATATCGGTCGGTATCGGTCCGATACTGACCTAAATGACTGGATCGGATATCGGAGAGAAATAAAAAATGTAATCGATCCATTAAATATCAAAAAAGCACCTCACAAAACTTGCGACACGGCGTAACTCGGCTCATAACCGTAGCACGTCGGAGCAGTGTGGTCACGTGATAGAGCGGCTGTGTGTGTTTGTAGCGTCGCTACCAAACCAGCATTTCATCTCCGAGGAAGTTTTCCCAGAGAGAAGTAAAGCAAGTGTGTAAGTTCATTTCTGAATGTTTGTAAAGCATTCCCACGTTAAGCTTAACAACCGATATATGGAGCGACTGCCTCTTCTTGCTGCTACTTCAATCATAAACTGATCAATGATCAGCTGATCGTCTCTCTTCTTAGTTTTTGGCCCACTTCTCACCAGAAAGAGGAAACCAGCGGCTGAACAACAGCAGCACGTTTAAGCTTGATCAGCTGTTGTTAGAATTTATTTAATATTATTTCTACACCAGGATCTTTTTCTACAGCTGACGTAACTGTGCAGGGGCGGATCTAGCAAAGTTTAGCCAGGGGGGCCGATAGGGCATGAACAGGGAAAGGGGGCACAAAGACATACTTTTCTTTCTTATTCTCATTTAAAATGTCGAGCTTTTAATAAATAATTATCTGAATCTTACACCCAAAGTTTTAATCTGATTTAAATGTATAGAAGTCCATTACTGTATATAGTAACTGTTAAGTCTAATATACCCTAGTAAGCTACAGTACTTTTTCCTTTGGGAACCATCTGTGCAGTCTGCAGTTCTGTAGAAGAAAGATGTTGAATCTATTTAATTATTCTTGGAAAATAATTTATTTCTGTGCATTTTTACCCTGCACCAAATTAAATTTGATTACATCGATTAAGCATCATGAGGTGGAGGGTGGTTCCCTATTTTTTTTTTTGCTGGGAGTTTTCAACCCTATTAGTTAGGTTGTTTAATATTTCTGCTAAGTGCTCTTTAAAATACCAGAATAGGGAGGATGGAGCAGGTTTAAGTTTATTAGATTGATCAGTTTTGCTGAACTATGAAATATTTTGGGTGCAGTGTGTTTTTTTACATACAGGTGTAACAGAATAGCTTTAGTGTTGTTGTTTATTTAAACTTGAGTATGAACTTATACAAAAAGCATCAATATATTAAAAAAACAGTTTTATTGATTAAAACACTATATCGGATTCATATCGGTATCAGCAGATATCCAAATTTATGATATCGGTATCGGACATAAAAAAAGTGGTATCATGCCGTCTCTAGTGTGAAGTGATGTGTCGTCGTTGGCCTCGTGGTCATAGGATAAATAAACAGGATGAACCTAATATGACAGGATCACTTCACCCTGTCAGATTCATTTATATTGCATCAAATCACGACAGCAGTCGCTTCAACGAGCTTTATACTGTAAAGTAAAGAGCCGTCAATGACAAACGATAAGTCTTTGTTTGTTTGCTTTTTACTTCAGAGTTTTGCCAATCAAGTCATTTTCAGTTAGCCCTTTATGGCCGGCTGGAGCGGGCACGTTTGGCATAACTGTTTTTAAATCCTTGTAGCACTGCAACCACGTGAGCTAGCGCAATAATGTTTTTTGCATATGAAACCGGAGGAGTTGTACTTACATCTTATGCTATCAGCTTGTCCTCGGTCACAGTTTCCTTCCACATATAGCTTTGCAAAAACTGCATAAAAAGCACTTGCAGCAACAAAAACATAATATTCCAGAAACACGCTTTGCCGATCCGATCAGCTGTTTGTAACACTTCCTATGTTGGAACAGACGTCAGAGCGAACTATCGCATGTCCGCGGTCGTTTTTTCCTATAGGGCATTTACAAAGATATGCTGTGTTTTTAAAATTCATGTCCGAGTTTATGACTTTCTGTGTGGTTTCTGGGATGCTTAGGACTCATACTACACTGTTGGAAACAGTTTATTTTGATGCATATGCTGCTTTTTTGCAAATTTGCATTATAATAATATATATTTTCGTTTTTCCTGCAGTGTATAAAAATTGGTGTATTTCAAAAATAAAACTATGAAGACACTCAAAATAAATTTCCTGTGGTGGGAAACTATTTTGTGCAACTTTTTTGTATTTACAGTTTTGAGGGATAAGCCTCTTAAATTTCTCTAACTGGAAATATATGTTAAAAAAACAAAAACGATTTTCAATTTTTTTGTAGTTTATTGCACTTTTTTGCAATTTATGTAATTCCTATGCACTTAATGCAGACATATTATTAAAATCTGGGCTATAATGGTTGTATTGATGTATAGCAACTTGAAATGCTCCCAAACTACAGCGTGTAAAAAGATAAGCTGTGGCGTTCTATGGTTAATATAAGTTTATTTTATATATAATATAGCAGAGTTCACATTCATGTGTCCATATCTAACGATGACCTCGTGTTGCACACAGACACACTGTGGGGGGGATCTCGGTGCAGGAGGTGCTGATGTTGTCTTCACAGTAACGCGGGAACGTTTGTCTTGCAGAGAAGAAGGTGTGGACCGTGCTGTCCCACAACAGCACCGCTCCGGTCACAGTTCAGACCTCGTCCCTTCAGAAACCTCACGTCATGATTTTCAACTACAGCGCTTCGGCCGAACAACTACGCGCCATCGTATCCGGGTCGGAACAGTGCCAACAGGAAGTGGTTTACAACTGCAGGAAGTCCCGTCTGTTTAACACAAAAGGTCAGTGACTGTCCTAAAACATGTCCCGAGCTGCACTGGACACGTGCTCAGCAGAAATACAGGGCAAACCTGTTTATATGCTCTCACATGCATTTGCTTGCTGACCCCACGGCCGGCTCCCCCCCACTGTGGGACTGAGTGGGCTCATCCAAAGGAAGCAGTTGAACGTCGTGTTTTTGTTGCATTGTCAGGCTGTCAGCCCGGGGCCACGTTGGTAGCTGCTGCCCCTTAACATCCCCTCGCCCGCTGCTTCCCTGCTCTTGTTATCGTTGAACAATAAGCTGAAAGGCTGTGTCCAATCTTCTGGTGTACATTCATCTCAGATCTCTGGCACCTATGGTGTTCCAAACATCCGAGCGCTCGCGCTTAAATCATGAAAGATTCATGATTCTGCTGTTCCCTGGGTAGCATGTGTGCACAAACAAACAAGTTCATTATCACCCCAGACATCAAACAACAGCCACAACAGCGGATTTCGTAGCTGCGTGAACACTCGAAGAAACAGTCGGCGTTTTGTAACGGCCGTCTTTGTTGTTTGGACGCTCGCATCTCCCGTGGAAAACAGGTCAAATGTCTTTTTGTAATCCACTTTTCTGAGCGTGCAGGTGTAAACAGCATCCATTTAACCGACGGTGTTACTCAACAGAATATGCAAATGGCTCTTGGACGAGATGCCACTCATCGTGCTAATTTAGCAGAAAAAAAACAGCAGCAGTAGCTGTTCAAAGGCTCCGCTGGGTTTTCTGGTGCAGCCCTGCCAAAAACATCTGAAGTTCACCTCCAGTTGTGGCGTTTTGCTGTGCAGCGTGTCCTCCGACTGCCATCGTTCCCGCCACTCTGAGCGCAGATGTTCAGTCGTGTCCTCGTGCTGAAAGCGCGCAGCTCTGCTGTGATTTGCATTTTAAACATGTTGTTTTTTCTTTATTAAATACTCATAATGAACTCGGTTTGCTTTGAGGCAACTGTGGCTTTTAACGTGACAGTGAATTAATATTAAACATTCACAACGGCGCTTTAATTACTCGTCTTTTTGATGTCTTATTCTGCAGTCTTCTTTGTTCTTTTCACATTTTCTTTTTTATCTAGCGAGATTTTCCTGGAGGTGCATCCTTTATGAACTTACGCTGGAATTTACATCACTTTTTAAACACTTGTTTTTAAAGCTGTGCTAAAGCGGCTCATAGAAAATAGAAAATAGCACCAAGTGAGAATTGGTTTGTCAGCTGTTGCACCGTCAGGTGACTTTATACATCTGTTGTCTTATATTTAACACAAAAAAATTCATTATGCAGGAAATGAAATGAATTAAAATGATGTCATCACCAATGTGGCTCTCAGCACCACCTGCAGCATTACAGTGGGTGGAGTCAGGCGTGAGAGTTTGTGCCAGACCGTCCTCCGTCCATGCGTCCACTTATGCTTAACAGGATTGGACGATAGGGGCAGCGCCACCTGTTGCCGGGTGTGTGTAAAACCTGGGGCAGAATATTTGAGGTGTAACAGCAGAAGCTTTGTTTGTGTCCTCCAGCTGTCCTGTTGTTGGCCCGTGTCCTCCTTGTCCACCCCAAAGAGGACATAGTTTTAGCCACGTGTCTCTGCAGCATCAGGTACAACCATCAGACAGTTTACGTGACTGATGGTGCACAGTGTGATGCTGCAGTGAACCTGTAAGATTACTAAAATGGTAAAAGGTAACTGCAGGTGCAAACAAAGACAAATAATATGGACAGAAGTGTTTCTGTTCTTATTTCGACTGGAGGACAAACTGAGACCGAAGTGTTAATTGAATTTAAACAGGCTGTGTAGTTGGTTTGAATGTAATCCAGAGTAGCTGAGAAGCGTAGAGAAGGTTGTAGCTGTCAGGCTGTTAAGGTGCAAAACGTAATGAAGCCTGAAGCATTTTCACAGCAGTTTTCTGGGATCGTTGCTGCCAGCAGTGACTGAGGTCAGTGTATTGAATTTTTTTATCTTAAAATCTGCATCCACTGCAAAACGCAGCATCACCCAAGCTCTACCGTCTCTGCTTCAGTGCTGCTGAACCATCTCTACAGGAAGTGGATGATACTGACCTCTCTGAGCTGTGGTCTTCAGTCGTTTCTCATTGCTAGCATACATACAGACTCTGTTAGGTTCCTCACACTCTAATTTAATGAAACCTTTGACTTGAAGTCGATATTTACTTAAGGACAAATATATCTGACATGTTAAGTTAGATAAACATTTTCAAACCACAAATCCTAATTTTCCATTGAAACAATACAAAATTTAAATTTGACTAAATGACCCAGAAGGAAAATCCTGTCCTGTGGGACCTATTGTACTGCAGGACAACAGGTCCTGTGGGAAGAAGAAGTACCTCACATATTTATAGCTCAGAGTATATTTAATGAGCTGAATGCTGCTCCTCATCCCTGCACTGCATACAAACCTTCACACGCTGATTTAAATGTAGGGCTATTTATTTAGCCCACAGTTTGATCCCACACACAGACACACAACATTTCCTAGTAGCTCCCACCATGTGCACTTTAAAATTGTCATCCCCCTTAAATAGCAGCCGTCATCTGTGTGGGTGCAAAGATTGTGAATGTTAACGCTGTCAGAGCCAAAGCGTCAGAAAAGATGAAACTGAGATGTTTATTAACCTTTATAACAAAATCCACATTTGCTTTTGCTGCATCATGTTGGATATGATATATTTTTATTCTATATGTATTCTATACATGTGATACATTGATACATACATGCGATACATTGATACATACATGCGATACATTGATACATACATGTGATACATTGATACATACATGTGATACATTGATACATACATGTGATACATTGATACATACATGTGATACATTGATACATTCATGTGATATATTGATACATTCATGTGATACATTGGGCAACAATGTATCACAACAGTCATTTCTGTAAAGGACACAGGAAATGTTTTCCTGTCAGTATTCAGCCAATTAAAGGATGTGATTAGCGAGAGCTCTCTTGCAGGATGTATTGATTGTAGCCTGCTGTGGTTTGTGTTCCTGTTTGATGTCTCAGGACTATTTTAAAATGTGCAGCGGACAGCGATGAATACACAGGATAAAGATGTGGATTATTCCCATCCTTTGTAATGCAAATGTTGGTGCATACTCATTGTTCCTGTAGCTCCTCACTTATGCATACAATTAACATTTGTGTCACCAGTTTTGCCAAAGTGATGGATGATGTTAAAGGGAGTTTCACAGGGATGCTTGCGGCCTCTGACCCCACTGCTCACTGCTGTGACATGTATCCATACATAAATCTCTGCCTATAATGCTGCGGGATCAGAGCCCCCCAGCATTCAACACTGATTATGCATTGTGACATGTGGCTTAATGGGCTTCTCCGTGCCAGCTGGCTTCTGCATAGAGCAGGGTCACACTGATTGAAGCTGTTTAACCCTTTAGTTGTGTTTTTGGTTTCAGGTAGTGTGGCGTCGTTTCACTGTTTATCACATCACAGCATTTAAAATAGACAATAATAATAATATCTTGTCTTGTTTCATACTTCTTTTTGATGGTGTTGTTGTAAATTAAAAGGAAGAAACTGTCTTTGGGTTTCATGTTGTTTTTTAAAGCCAGTGGTTTTACGTTTATTTGCCGTACTGTGTGAGTCCTTTGCAGCGGCGTGCTGACTGTGGTTTGGTTGCAGATGGCAGTCCGCTTTCTTGGTGGCTGGACCGGGAAGGAGAAAAGAGGAGCTACTGGGGAGGCTTCCTGCCTGGAGTCCAGCAGTGCTCCTGCAGCCTGGAGGAGAACTGCATCGACATGAACTACTTCTGCAACTGTGATGCTGACACAGACACATGGTACAGACAGCGCACACATGGCTGCTTTTACTCACACCATGAACACTATGCTGTATCCTGTAGGTGAAATATAAAACAAAAAGATTTAAACAGCTAAAGTTAAAGCGAACACAATCAGAAATGATGGTAAATCATTTAAACCTCACGTTGATGTAAAGAGTCCAGTGCAGCGTTCTGGATTTGGGAAGTGAGACGTCCTGTTTCATCATTACATCATTTGCATCAGCGCTTCTTTCTGACCAACACTGGATGTGTTGCACACACTGCTCTGCCTGTGAGAGCTTCAACAGCCTCCCTGCTGTTCTGATCAAGACTCACTGCAGACGACTCCAGACTACAGCTGGAGAGGGTGTGTGTGTGTGTGTGTGTGTGTGTGTGTGTGTGTGTGTGTGTGTGTGTGTGTGTGTGTGTGTGTGTGTGTGTCTGTGTGTGTGTGTGTGTGTGTGTGTGTGTGTGTCTGTGTGTGTGTGTGTGTGTGTGTGTGTGTGTGTGTGTGTCTGTGTGTGTGTGTGTGTGTGTGTGTGTGTGTGTGTGTGTGTGTGTCTGTGTGTCTGTGTGTGTGTCTGTGTGTGTGTGTGTCTGTGTGTGTGTGTGTGTGTGTCTGTGTGTGTGTGTGTGTGTGTGTGTGTGTGTCTGTGTGTGTGTGTCTGTGTGTGTCTGTGTGTGTCTGTGTGTGTGTGTGTGTGTGTGTGTGTGTGTGTCTGTGTGTGTCTGTGTGTGTGTGTGTGTGTGTGTGTGTGTGTGTGTGTGTGTGTGTGTCTGTGTGTGTGTGTGTGTGTGTGTGTGTGTCTGTGTGTGTGTGTCTGTGTGTGTGTGTGTGTGTGTGTCTGTGTGTGTGTGTGTGTGTGTGTGTGTGCGTGTGTGTGTGTCTGTGTGTGTGTGTGTCTGTGTGTGTGCGTGTCTGTGTGTGTGTCTGTGTGTGTGTCTGTGTGTGTGTGTGTGTGTGTGTGTGTGTGTGTGTGTGTGTCTGTGTGTCTGTGTGTGTGTCTGTGTGTGTGTGTGTCTGTGTGTGTGTGTGTGTGTGTCTGTGTGTGTGTGTGTGTGTGTGTGTGTGTGTCTGTGTGTGTGTGTCTGTGTGTGTCTGTGTGTGTCTGTGTGTGTGTGTGTGTGTGTGTGTGTGTGTGTCTGTGTGTGTCTGTGTGTGTGTGTGTGTGTGTGTCTGTGTGTGTGTGTGTGTGTGTGTGTGTGTGTCTGTGTGTGTGTGTCTGTGTGTGTCTGTGTGTGTCTGTGTGTGTGTGTGTGTGTGTGTGTGTGTGTGTGTGCGTGTGTGTGTGTCTGTGTGTGTGTGTGTCTGTGTGTGTGCGTGTCTGTGTGTGTGTCTGTGTGTGTGTCTGTGTGTGTGTGTTGTCAGTCAGGAACACATTTCTTTTCTTGTTTGGGTTAAAATCGTTGGTCGTGTCTCTGATGTCACACGTACGTGTTTTTCAAAGAACCTCCTTTCCTGTAGGGGGCAGTAACAATCTGATCCACACTGATGTGAGACACAGCTGTGTGCAGGACACAGAAGGACACATGAAATAATGATGAATGGATGGTTTATCCATGAACTGCGAGACAGACCACGTGACTGACGAGTCGCCGTGGCGCTCCTCTCAGAGGGAACGCCACCACCACGAGCAGCTCAGCTTCCAGGATTCTGTCGAAATTTGTCTCCTAAAAATGAAAACAGTAGATCACAGTGTTCGATGTCATTTTCACACTCCAATTTCTGCAGCTCATTATCTGTTTGGGATTGTGTGAAAATGCCTTTAACAATTTCATACAGCACAGTTTAATCCAAAATGATTAATTACAGCTCACACATCATTTTTCACTTTTGATTAAACTCATCATCGTTTCTGAGCCGTGAATGAAGAAACAAAGGCTGTGCTGGAGTTTAAACGTTCTCAATGGCTTTGTTTGTGCTGCGTTAATCCACTCCAGAGCCTCCCTGGTTTCAGCTCCGTGTTTTCACAGGCAAATGTGTGCTCTGTGATAGATGGCTCCCTTTATGGGGTGTTTACCGCGCGCTCTGTGCTAACGGAGCTGAAAGTCAGCCTTTATCCGGACCCCCAGGAAAGAATCCAGCCCCTGAGGATTTGTGTATTCCTATTTACTCGCTTCTTTTCTCTGTTCTGTCACAGGGCTAATGACACAGGAGTCCTCTCCTACAAAGACCACCTACCAGTGAGCCAGATAGTGATCGGAGACACCGACAGAATGGGCTCGCAGGCCGTCTACCACATCGGGCCTCTGCGTTGTTATGGAGACAGTAGGTGATCACCTCACTGTTGAAGCTACTGTTCCAGATTTGGCTGCAGATGGAGGCTGATTAGAGACACAAAATGTTCACACAATGTCTGTGCGACTTTTATGTTTGTCGCTGGATCGAGAGTGAAAACCTCATCTGTGGTGCAGGCAGGATCAGTAAATACCTGCAGGTGTTGCAGAGGGCTGGGTTTGAGTTTGTGCTGCTTGTCTTAGACTTTAAGCGTGCCAGCTTCCCCCATCCCCCGCCCCCCAAACAAGTCTATTTTAAGTTTAATAGCAGCTATCAAAGCTTCTTAAACACATCAAACGTCGGGCTGATGATGTATAATGCATGTAATGTATAAATTATTTAGAGGATCGCTACAGTGTTGCAGAAGCCTGTGATGTCACCTATTGTGTGTAATGTGTGCCACGTACGGTCGCCGCACGTCCACCGATGTCTTGGATTATTTGCTTTTCGATCTTCTCTGCAGAACCAAAGTGTCTTTTAAAAGAAACTGATTTTCTTTCACAGGAATGTTTGATCTCAGTATTTCAGCATCACATGGCAATGAACTCTCCTAACAAGAGTTGTATGTGCTGCTTTGACTGAAAACCTGCTGCCTGGTGGAAATAACACGCTCAAAAATGTCCTCGAGATGCAGCGTGACACAGTTTCTCCGCTCGCCGCCTCCTCCCTTCACTTCGTCATCTTTACGTTCTTTTCGCTTCCTCCTGTCCCTCCAGGGTCGATCTGGAACGCAGCCTCTTTCTACCAGGAGTCGTCGTACCTGTACTTCCCCACCCTGCAGGCAGAGCTGGCGTCTGACATCTCCTTTTACTTCAAGACCAGCGCTCCTTCTGGAGTGTTCCTGGAGAACCAGGGCCTCAAGGACTTCATCAGAGTGGAGCTTAGCTGTGAGTGCACGTTGTGTCTGCAGTATGAGACGTGCACTACACACAAACTACAAACAAGAGCAGTTCAGTCATAACTGGGAAACATTAGATTAACCCTTTAAGGCCGGTCGGAGCAGCACGCTCTGTTTTGCGTAACTATTTTTAAATCCCGGTAGCTCTGCAACCACGTGAGCTAGCGCAATAATGTTTTTGCATATATAACCAGAGGAGTTGTACTTACATCTTATGCCATCAGCTTGTCCTCGGTCACAGTTTCCTTCCACATATAGCTTTGCAAAAACTGCATAAAAACCACTTGCAGCAACAAAAACATAATATTCCAGAAACACGCTTTGCCGATCCGATCAGCTGTTCATAACACTTCCTACGTCCATCAGCGCGAACTATCGCATGTCCGCCATGACCTGCCCAAAACCGGAAGTGACGGCATTTTCGCAGAAATGTAGTTTTTTACCGTCCGGGCCTCATGAGCCTATACTGGTGTTTTTAAAAGTTATGTTTGACTTTATGACTTTCTGTGTGGTTTCTGGGATGCTTAGGACTCATATTGCACTGCTGGAAATAGTTTATTTTGATGCATATGCTGCTTTTTTGCAAATTTGCACTATAATATTTATTTTTGTTTTTCCTGCAGTGTATAAAAATTGGTGTATTTCAAAAATAAAACTATGAAGACACTCAAAATAAATTTCCTGTGGTGGGAAACTATTTTGTTCAACTTTTTTGTATTTACAGTTTTGAGGGATAAGCCTCTTAAATTTCTCTAACTAGAAATATATGTTAAAAAAACAAAAACGATTTTCAATTTTTTTGTAGTTTATTGCACTTTTTTGCAATTTATGTAATTCCTATGGACTTAATGCAGACATATTATTAACATTTGGGCTATAATGGTTGTATTGATGTATAGCAACTTGAAATGCTCTCAAAAATGGCTCCACAGCATGTAAACATATAATATAAGCTCTGGTGGACTTGGTTCTATGGTCGGTCTTAAAGGGTTAAGGTTATGTTTATTGACTGGATAAGCTGCTGCCTTGTGTTTGATCTGATTCTGGTAATAAATTTATTGAACACAAAACAACATTTAGACAGTGGAATAAATCAGAGGGTTCGCACGTGGACATGAGTACATGCATGTACATATACACATGTATGTGTGCATAGCTGTTATGAATGTCTTCTCTTTCATAATGAAAATAATACTACTGTTCTTATTACACGCTTAAAGCATAAAGTGCAGCATGAGTGTACGGTTAAAATGTGACTCTGAGCTGTAAGACTACAAAAGCAGCGTGCACATGCCGGGTGGAGTGCTCCGTAACGAGCTGATCCAAGCGGCCAAATATGGCTCCAGGCTTCAGGAGAGGCCGTGTTTTCTTTTTGTAACAGATATTTAATAAAAGGGAAAACGAATAAATGTGACCAAAACCACAAGTGGAAAACTCATTATTGGAATAGTTTGATTAGCAGTCTGCATCCATAAATACACCGCTAACACCTCGTTTGTGCTAATAAGCGTAGCCGCGGTAAGTAGATCATTCTGGAAATAAACTGTAGAAACAACAGCGATGTCTGAAACTGCTAATGATTTAGAAATGTAAAAGGATTAATTTGTGAAATTAACAACTTGTTAACGTGACATGACCATGGTTGGTTATAAACCACCCTGGTTACTAATCAGTCTGTGATTACAGTACTGTACCCACGTATCAGCACAGAGCCTCCTAAAGCCTGCTGATCAGTCTCAGGTGGACGTGCTAGCTGCTGCTGACAGTTTAATTTCCCAGAGAAGCACCGTGTGAGGACTCCACTGAATGATGTAATCCTAATGACACACTCAACAGTAATGTCATGCTGTCACAAAGCCCGCTCTTCATGACCTGTGCAGCGACGCCGGATGCATTCACCGAAGCAGGAATGAATCAGATCGACTGGAAAATTTAAGAAAATCAGGAATATTAGTTTATCTTAATATGCAGCTGCACTGCACATCCAGCCATCACATGCAGTTACACAGCGCTGTGTCGTTAGCTAGAGGTAAGGTTGGTGATTGCAGTGTGTTGCGTTCACATCTGCAGGAACGGTGAGGATATTTGGAGCCATTATGTATGAATGCAGCATCAGAGACACTGTGAAATATTGACGAACTGTCAGCTGAGCCCCTCATAAATCTATGCAGGTCATCAGGTTTTCCCAGCAGCATTGTATCAGATTGCATCAGAAAGGCAGGATAGAGAAGAACATAAAAACCTAATATCGCATTCAGTCTGACCTGAATGTCGTGTGTGTGTGTGTGTGTGTGTGTGTGTGTGTGTGTGTGTGTGCGTGTGTGTGTGGCTCCCAGCTCCCTCAGTGGTGACTTTCTCCTTCGATGTGGGAAACGGTCCGGCGGTCCTGTCCGTGAAGTCCCACGTCCCTCTGAATGACAGGCAGTGGCACTACGTGAGGGCGGAGCGCAACGCCAAGGAGGCCTCCGTGCAGGTCGACCAGCTCCCCCTCCGCTTCCTGGAGGCTCCGGCTGACGGACACCTCCGCTTACGGCTCAGCAGCCAGCTGTTCGTAGGTAGGCTGAGATCACACCCGGTCCTCCCACTCAGGTCTGCATTAAAGGACTTTTTAACAGGCAGAAACATGTAAACACTGAAGCAGCAGACTCACACCAGCATGTCTTTGCAGTCCCTTCACACACACACACAGAAATGCTCTCCCTGGGTGCTTTATTATGAATACTAGGGGTGCAACGATACTAGATATCGATATTGAACCGTTCAATACAGTGCTTTCGGTTCGGTACGCATATGTATCGAACAATACCAAATTTGTAATTTATTTTATCAACTTTCCTTCTGACGATGCTGTCTGTGTTGAGCGCTCAGTGGATCTGCGCTCGACAGTGCAGCCTAGGCGGAGTAGTCGAACACAGATTCACTGAGCGCAGCGCAAGCTAGCAAGACAGAAGCTAAGCTCTCTGCAACATGGCAAATTGAACCTCCCCCACCCTCATTCAGATCTGGCGTTTGGAACTATTTTGGTTTTCATGTGACGTATGACCCTGAAGGTAAGCGCGTCATGGACTAAAGTAAAACAGTATGTTGGATGTGCCGCAATGCTCAATTACATGGGTGGGAACTAGTGTGTTAGCGCAGTTAGCTCGTTAGCGCAGTTAGCTCGTTAGCGCAGTTAGCTCGTTGTTGGCTGTCCAGCCCCACGCACGGGGCGATCCGCGGTAGCTCGTTAACAGAGATGTGCCGTGTTGTGGCGTTAACGTCATTTCAGATTAACGCTGACAGCACTAGTGGGAACACAACGAATATGACTGCACATTTACTCCGACATCATCCTCGTGCAAAGACAAGTGGAAGCAGACAAAAACAACAAGCACGCATGCTACAAACTTTACCCGAGTCATTTAGACAGCCGTTAGCACATGATTCTCCTTATGGGGACCTGATATGTTTAATATGCTGCTGAGAATATAGCCCAGAAGAAGCGTATAGTAGAGCTTTTATTTTGAAAGAGACATTTCTCTGTAATAAACTCTCTTTTCCAAAGATGAGTGATTTCTCCATCAGATAGATTTTTTTATTACTTTGTTGTTTCAGCAACATTAAATTTAAAAACTGTACGTTTGAGTTAAAATATATATTTATAATTTTAATAAATGACAAATTAAAAAGGCATGAACATTTTTTTTGCATCGAAAAAATATTGAACCGTGACACCAAAGTATCGAACCGAACCGTGAATTTTGTGTATCGTTGCACCCCTAATGAATACATGTAAACTTCTCATACATGCAATTATCCAATGAGCCTGCAGCAGTGACCCCTGAGGTTTCAGGTCAGCAGGTTCAGGTAAAGCTGTGGTACGAAGTCATTTTTGGCTCTCGCTGGTCAAACTTTGGGCATATCGTTATTCACAGAGCCTCAGAGGAAACGCGACGTCTACACCTTCTTGTTTCATAGAACAACGCTGCCGTCAGAGGCTTCCTGTCACTTGTTTTGCTTATTTGTTTTAATGCCTTGCTAATATCAACATGGAATAACTGGTCCATAAGCAGGTTCTGTATAAAGATGGGATTTTCTGGGATGAACAGCAAACTAGGAAAACTCTGGGAGATGGAAAAACAAGAGAGAGGGAAGTTTCACTTTATAAAAACTGCGTTGCGTTGTATCAAGCTCCAGTCTTCGAGTCCCTGCTGCAACACGCCTGAATATCATTAGCAGGACGGGACTGCACGCTGAGGAGGCAGCCCGTTACCCTGCTCAAGTAAATCTCAATAAATCTGAAGTGTACTTGTGTTGCACTGTTCATTCACTCATGAGCTGCTGTAACATGAGTCACATGGCTGGACTGCCTCCTCAGCGTGCAGTCAGGGCTTGCTAATGATATTCAGGCGTGTTGCAGCAGAGACGCCGGCCCTCGAGGACCTGAGCTTTACACCTCTGACCTGAGCTTAGTAATAAGCCTGAATTCATTTAGTCGTTGTTCAGTGTTCATTTTTATTTCTTGAGGTCTTAAAAAGCATCGATTTAGGATTTTGCAGAAATCCTGGAGGGGAGGTTATTCCTGCTGCTGTTCAAGTGCAGCTGCAAAGGTGGGAAACCTGGTTTAGTGGCAGCCAATCATGTTACTGCGACGTGGCGACAGATATCGTCTCTGGCTGTTGAAGGCGCGACATGCGAGCTGTCAGACAGCAGGTTGCATCGTTAGAGAGACGAGTGTGATAAAAGCGTGGCGTTCCTGCTGTGAAGTACTCGTATGTCATTTCTATATTCTGAGCTCACAGATGTGAACTTTTGCCAATAACTTAGCTTTTCGCTAACTGAAGAATCACTCCAGCTTGTGGATATGAAGTGTGCATATCAGTGCTTCACTGTGTGAGGGGATCAGAGCTGCATTCATCGTGTTAGTTTGATCTTTTACTTTGACCTGACTGGGCTGAGTGTTGGTGAAACTGGTCTGCACCCAGTCTCCAGGGCTGCAGCCAGGCAGGTGATGTTCTCTTTGATGCTTGTGTGCTGATACTGAGCGTGTGCAAGCACGGCTACTAGCTGCTGAGCTTTTTTAAATATTAAAAATATTTGTAATTAAACAGACTTTTGGATAAATATGTTTTATATCTGCTCATTTATTTATTTTTCTAAAACTGTTGACAGACTTGCTCTTGTGTCGTTATCGTCCATGTTGCTTGTTATCATCATGGTTTGGGGTTTCTGTTAACTTCCTGTTTTATTTTGAAATCTCTTGCTCCATTCAACCCTGTCACTGTGTATATACTCTGCTTATATTCAATTTCAATTCAATTTTATTTATCACAACAAAAGTCGCCTCAAGGCGCTACTTAAATCTATGTACTGTGCAGCATCAGATCCTCCTCCCCTGGATATCATTCAATTCAATTCAATTCAATTTTATTTATATAGCGCCAAATCACAACAAAAGTCGCCTCAAGGCGCTTCATAGATACAGAGAAAAACCCAACAATCATATGACCCCCTATGAGCAGCACTTTGGCGACAGTGGGAAGGAAAAACTCCCTTTTAACAGGAAGAAACCTCCAGCAGAACCAGGCTCAGGGAGGGGCGGGGCCATCTGCTGTGATTGGTTGGTGAGAGAAGGAAGACAGGATAAAGACATGCTGTGGAAGAGAGACAGAGATTAATAACAGATATGATTCAATGCAGAGAGGTCTGTTAACACATAGTGAGTGAGAAAGGTGACTGGAAAGGAAAAACTCAATGCATCATGGGAATCCCCCGGCAGCCTACATCTATTGCAGCATAACTAAGGGAGGATTCAGGGTCACCTGGTCCAGCCCTAACTATATGCTTTAGCAAAAAGGAAAGTTTGAAGCCTAATCTTAAAAGTAGAGATAGTGTCTGTCTCCTGAATCCAAACTGGAAGCTGGTTCCACAGAAGAGGGGCCTGAAAACTGAAGGCTCTGCCTCCCATTCTACTTTTAAATACTCTAGGAACAACAAGTAGGCCTGCAGAGCGAGAGCGAAGTGCTCTAATAGGGTGATATGGTACTACAAGGTCATTAAGATAAGATGGGGCCTGATTATTTAAGACCTTGTATGTGAGGAGCAGGATTTTGAATTCAATTCTGGATTTAACAGGAAGCCAAAACAGGAGAAATATGCTCTCTCTTTCTAGTCCCTGTCAGGACTCTTGCTGCAGCATTTTGGATTAACTGAAGGCTTTTCAGTGAGTTTTTTGGACATCCTGATAATAATCATCTGTTTTTGCAAGTTCTCTCCTCTGATCGGGTCTCTTGTTTTCACTGCAGCTCTTTTCGAATACTCTCCAAAGACTCGTGCACGTTGTCGTGGCCGTTGTAGCGAGCCAAACCGACCAGAATACCGGTGGCACAGCAGCCCTCTTTCTTACGACACAGGCTGCAGTTGCACATCCCTCTGCAGATGGGACACGACCACGTCGGGTGCGTACATCCTCTCCATAGTGGTTCTTGAGGCACGGTCCACAGAACTGACCTTTGGCCCCCACACAGAAACCACTGCGACACACTGTCTTAGTGTCCAGAGTCTTCTGTCTGCACTGGTGACACGAGCTTCCGTTCTCCTTGTCCCAGATCTTGTCTTTGCTGCGCTACGCTATGTTGTCCAGGTCTTCTTTGGTGATCTCGTCAACCGACTTCACGCAATATTGACTCTTCCTGGAAGACTGGCTCCTTCTCTTTTTGTGTTTCTCACCAACATGGTCCTCGTCCACCTCCACCAGTCTCTTGATGTCTACAGTACGGGGGCTTCGGCTCGCTCTTTTCCTCCACTGCAAAGTTCTCGGGAGGACGAGCCTTACGCGACGGGTTCCTCCTTTCTGACACCACGTCCGTTTCAGACTTGCGTTTCTTTGGCATCTCTGACAGCCGTTTCTTCTTCTGAGGAGTGGTGGGTGCTGTCAGGTCAGCAAACAACTTGGCCAGCATGGCCTTGTTTTCTTGGATGTTCTTGTCTCGTTTCTTTAGGCTATGAGAGAGTTCCTCCTCCTCTTTGTCTTCATCCTGTTTCTGCTTCACCTTCTGCCTTCCTCTGGATATTTGTGAGGGAGATTTTCCTTTGACTGGCTTTTTAACATAGGTAGTATATACCTTATATATATAGGTATATACTACCTTCGCTCCCCAGGGCATCTTGCTCTACTTGAAGTGTCGTTCTAGCCGTTTCCAAGTCCTGCTTTGCTCCTCGTTGTCACAGCTCAGGTCCTCAGCCTTTCCGCTACCTGGAAATCCATCTTTGTCACTCTCGAGTGGTCACCTACAGGCTCTGCTGCTCACAGCTGCAGACATCGCCCTCCACCGTTTTTGATGGATGTCTGGACTCTAGTCTGACTGTGCAATGACACGATCTTATCTTTAACTTCTTTTTGCATTAGTTTGAAAACGATCCACTTGCTGGAGTGTCTTGTTTTTGCTTTTCTGCCAATTCTTTGATTTTTTTGCCCCCTGCTGCCATCAATGAATCATTATTGCCCCAGCAGATACTCAGGTCCCTTTGTTATGTTGCACTTTCTCTTAGCAGTGCCTGGCATTGAGCTTTCCTTGTGAAATCTTTGCAAAAAGGATTTCATCCATGCAAATCATCCTTGCCATTGTTCTCCCCTGACTCAGACAGATGTGTTTGCGTTTTGCTCTGTGTCTCGTGGATCGTTACAGCTTTAGGCCCAAAATTCACTCATGAAGTTGAGCTGAAGTGAACATGAAGCTCGTCTGACAGCAGCGTCACTGTGTTTCCTCTTGATGTCCACTCTGACAGTCACAGGAAGGATTTATCTGTTCATCAGGATGGAGAGGAGATGTAATTGCAGCAGCAGAACCTCTTTAAAGACACATACATCATCTGAGTGTTATATTCAGATCTGCATTGCTCTGCTGTGGAGCCAATTTCAAATGTATTTTATTGTTTTTTCATGATTGGTCCTGGTCAGCAAGCGTGTCGTCCTCTCATATTTCTGCAGCAGCCTTTCACACTCTGACATTTTAATCTCTCTGCTTAATAATAAAGAGAGATCCCATTAAATTCTCTTTTCTCCTCTTTCACCTTCTGAAATCATTTATTAGTGAAGGGACAATCGATCTTCTGTGGCTCTCACAAGAAAAACATTATCTTTTGGAGATTTAATTTTCATAAAGCACAGAAGTGATGTTGAGTTAGTCTCATGCTGACATGTGTCTGTGAAATGTCGTTTCCTGCTCTTGTGGGAGGAGATAAGGAAACTTCACAGCGACAATATTAGAATGAATATTAAAAACAGCAGCTTTGATGTTTCCAGACCAAAATAACAGCCTTGATTAGAAGCTTTGTAAATATAAAGAGAGCGTGTGTGTAATCATAAAGAAACGACGTGTCTGTGTCACTGCTGAAGGAGCTGAACGTCTGTGAGCTTCCACTGCACGCCGTGGAAAAGCACTGATGCGCAAACTTTGATCGACTCAGTTCGTGGACCTTGCAAAATCCCCAAAGCTCGACTGCAAACACTTTCTAAAGTTTGGCCCAGAGTCGGCTCACAGACCTGAAGCTGGTGCTAACGTTTCGTCAGGTGAAGCTGAGGATCTTTCTTTAGTTGTTTCTGTAACGTGTGTGCTAAAGTTTTAGCTTCAAAGCTGAAAATCCAACTGTGGATATTTGGACTTTATATTTTTAATCGCTGATCTAAAGATGAGTTTATATCACACTGTCCGTGCAATCGTTCGTTTCCAGTATTTGATCCATTCAGCAGCTTTTTAATGTTTGCGCAGTGTTGTTGCCTTCAAGGTTCAAACATGTCAGATTTATGTTACCAATGAAAAGTTTCACACACAGATAGAAAAATGAAGGAAAGTATTGATATGAAGCTGATAGTCGTCACGTGTTTGAATTCAATTCAATTCAATTTTATTTATATAGCGCCAAATCACAACAAAAGTCGCCTCAAGGCGCTTCATAGATACAGAGAAAAACCCAACAATCATATGACCCCCTATGAGCAGCACTTTGGCGACAGTGGGAAGGAAAAACTCCCTTTTAACAGGAAGAAACCTCCAGCAGAACCAGGCTCAGGGAGGGGCGGGGCCATCTGCTGTGATTGGTTGGGGTGAGAGAAGGAAGACAGGATAAAGACATGCTGTGGAAGAGAGACAGAGGTTAATAACAGATATGATTCAATGCAGAGAGGTCTGTTAAAGAACTGCGATCCACAGAGTCGATTCAGACACTCAAATGTTGTTTTTTAGTCGTGTGCTAAACTCACTGAACGTTTGTCATGTCCTCCACACAGCCTCTACTTTACATGTTAGTACTATTTTTATGTGATCATGTTCAGATTACACTTTTATTAAACTGAATGAAAACAAAATGCCTGTAAGAGACTTGGCAGCTTGTAAAATTGTGTTTATTTCAGACGCTGCTGCTCACTGCTGAGCTGGCACGTGTCACCAAGACAGAAGCGTAACAGTTACACTGTTGCCAGTTTAAGGTTTGCATCCTCCGGTCAGCCCAGCGCCAAACACACGATGTCAGCGTGTGCACAAAAGCTAACACCATCACAAACACGCCTTATTTCACCAGAGATTTCACCTGAGGCAGCTCGTTACAGATGCCTGCTATATATATAAATGCAGGCTCACTCGATGTGGAACAATACAGGATTTAACAAGTATCATCTGTCAGCCTCGGGGGATCGTGAAAGGAGATTATATTCACACATTTATATTTTTATTTCTCAGATAAATTATTTGCAATCTCAAGTCATCCGTCTTCCACCTTCAGAACGGAGAAATTTGTCACCAGTCATATTTCTTCTTTCCTGTTTCGCCCACAACATCTCGTCTATCAAATTATACGTTTATATATGAGCTCGGTGATGTTTCCTGACCTCTAAACATGCAGCGGTGACCCCTTTATGAGTACGGTTTGCGTCCACCTCATTCATGTTTCTGTCTGCGTGTAGCGACCTAGCATATCCACGTAGCTCAGGACAGCTAGCTCATTTGTTCTGCTTTCTGAAACCACCTCATCACCCGTGCATCCTACACATGTGTCTCAGGAGGAACGGCGTCCCAGCAGAGAGGCTTCCTGGGCTGCATCAGGTCCCTGACCGTCAACGGTGTCAGCTTCGATCTGGAGGAGAGGGCCAAGATGACGCCGGGAGTGAGCGCCGGCTGTCCCGGCTACTGCACCGGCTCCAGCAGCCTCTGCCACAACCGAGGGAGGTGCGTGGAGAAAAGCAACGGCTACATCTGTGACTGCTCGCAGTCTGCCTACGGAGGAACCACCTGCAACCAAGGTGAGTGCTTGCAAACAACCGTGCGGGCTGCGTAATTCATTTAATGGAATGATGTTGATTCTAACAAACAGATGATCGATCACCGTCGAGGTTATTCCATTACAGCCAACCAATAGCAAATGCAAGTAATGCAGAAGGCAATTAATACCTGTCCTGACTGCAGCTCCAAGAACATTTCAAATGCATTAGAAGAAATTATCTCATGCAGTCTGTGAGCAGAGGAGAGCGCAGACACAAACACATCAACAGCCTGCACAAACAGCAGAGGAGCAGGCTGTGAAAACAAGCATATGGATGCAGTGCAAAGAAACAAATTGAATATACATTCTGTGGGAACGGAGATGAAAAGCCTGGCTGCAAATACGCCTAATCACAGAGTACAATTTACGCTGCTTCGTCCTGTCTGGAATGTTAAACATGAAGGTGGAACCTGCTCACTTCAAAGATGTTGCTGCTTCCTCACAGCGAGCTGTGGTTTGGTTGTTTCTGCAGGCTCGGTTTCAGCGTCATCGCGCTCTGCGTGGGAGTACGAGCTTTTTGAAGCGCTGTGTATTCAAAGTTTCGTCATGTAGAAACAGTTTAAATGCAGCGCTGTGAGTGTTGCATCTGAAAGGATCCCGTTTATTTAATGTTGCCGCGCTTCCATTGTGTCTCTGTTGCTGTATAAGTCGCACTAACGTGTGTCTCACTAACAGTTTGTCACTGAAGGCTTTTTCCTTTCTGCAGTGTGAGTGAAATCCATGTGCTCACCAGCTGACTGACATATTCATCTGCACATGCCCGTCAGTGATGGTGATACTCTGAGTGCGTGCTGGAGCTCTAACCAATGAGCTTCTCCTTGCTGTAACAGCTTTACTGATCACATGGAAATCTTTGTTTTGGCCAGTTCTGCAGCAGCTTGAGTTTCGCGCTCTCTCAGGATGTCCTGGTGTCTCTCTCCCACTACATTTAGCTCCTTATCTGTCCTGGTAATGGCCCACTGTGTAACCCCACAGCTGACAGTGACCCATCGCTTAGTAAAGTTCTGTCTTCAAGCCTCAAGCAGATCATGTTGGTGTGTTAAAACAGGAAGTGACTGTGAAGCAAAGTGACGCTCGTCACTTACACGGTCAAAGGAGCACGCCGACTCCATCAGTTACAAAGTGACGTTCGTGTTGTATCAAGTAATTCAATTCAATTCAATTTTATTTATATAGCGCCAAATCACAACAAAAGTCTCCTCAAGGCGCTTCATAGATGCAGAGAAAAACCCAACAATCATATGACCCCCTATGAGCAGCACTTTGGCGACAGTGGGAAGGAAAAACTCCCTTTTAACAGGAAGAAACCTCCAGCAGAACCAGGCTCAGGGAGGGGCGGGGCCATCTGCTGTGATTGGTTGGGGTGAGAGAAGGAAGACAGGATAAAGACATGCTGTGAAGTAAGACTTCAAACCAGAAGCTGAGAATATTTTCATGCATAAATCAGGTTTTTGGAGAGCGGTTCATTTCCCTGAGCCTCCACGACACGTGATCCCTGCAGATATGACTCTGGGAATCAAAACTAAACTACTGCAAAATCACCTCAGTTACATAAATCAGAACTAGCCCCGAAGCACAAAGACTGAAGGAATACAAAGTAGCAGTATTGATTCATTTTATCCATATATATGCTGTCTACCATAGAGTGCATGTTGCGTTCGTGTTCACGAGTTGCAGAGATTTAAATGAAAGTGCTTTTGCACGGAGTTAGTTTCATCTTCTGTTCTTTGCTTAGTGTGAACGCTTTTGTTAGAAGCCGGGCAGCCAGCAATGACATGCAGCTGAGCTGACGACAGATTATCTGCTTCAGTGGTGTGTGCTAGCAGCAGCTCTGCTGACACACTCACTGCTAACGTGTCGTTGCAGCAGCAGCACACTGAGACGGTGGGTAGATCTCATCCCACCCACTCTCCAACACGGTCTGCATTTCATTTGAACGTTAAATTATGGTTTGCTCTGGTTTTTTAACCCAGACAGTAAACAAGTGACCAGCGTAGCATCTGCTCGTGTGTAGGTGGCCTCAGCAGCAGCTGCTGCAGTCAGGTCCTCTCAGGCTCCTGCAGACAGACCTGGTTCCAGCCAGTTACTCGTCTTTTCTCAAACGAGTGAAAGAATCAGCTGAACACACACTGATTGAAATGCATTCAAATATGGATTTTAAAGCCAATGTCACTATGTGATTGGATTATTAGTTAAGTGTGCATAAGAATCAATGGAAGCTTAATTAAGCTTAATTTGATTAATAGTTAAAAACAAGTCTGGTGTTCAGTTCATTCAGGCTTTTGCTGCAGCGTATCAGACAAACACAGTCATGAATACACAGGTTCAAAATGAAACGTGGACACATATATATATATATATTAGGGATGCACCGATACCGATACTGGTATCGGTATCGGTGCTGATACTGTAAAATGTGTGTGTACTCATACTCGTAAAAGTTAACCGATACCATGAACCGATACCAACTTATTTCATTAATCAGAGGGTGGCTTGTCATTTCTGTTGTAGTTTTTAGATTGGCCACTAGGGGGACATCCCGTGCTAAACAGGCACAGGGTTAGGCGAGTGAGACTGGCAGCTCCAGATAAAAAAGAGAAACTGGAGGCTGCTGTAGCTAGGCTAAACAAAATGTCAGCAGTGTGGAACAGCCAACTTTAACTCAGGTTTTGGAAAAGCGATGAAAAATGTCAAGAGAAAATCCACGGGCAGTTAAAATAACAGAGGCTCTGACTCATTTTATCGCTCTGGATGACCAGCCAATGCCGGCCGTGGAAAACAGAGGATTGCACCGTCTTCTCAGCATACTCGAGCTGCGATATGAAATATAATAAATAAACAGAAGCGTTTATTTATTATTCTGAAAGCTCGAGACAGTGCCAATAGTTCAGTGATATTTTGTTAAATTACAATGTGGAGACTCTGCAATAATTTAACAGAAGTGCTTATTTTTCACTTGAAATTTTTTTGTGGTCATTTTTATTAAGATTTTATTTTTTATCGGCAGAGAATAAAATAAAACCTGTCTTCCAATTCATTGGATTTGTGTGTGTGTGTGTGTGTGTGTGTGTGTGTGTGTGTGTGTGTGTGTGTGGTGGAAGTATCGGTTTTTGTACTCTGTATCGGCAAGTACTCAGATCCAAGTATCGGTTTGAAAAAATTGGTATCGTTGCATCCCTAATATATTTATATATGTGTGTATATATATATATATATACTGAAACATAGGCAGTTTTCATTAAGCATGAAGGTATTTGGGAAACTGTAAAATTGCAAATGTGATCGTCTTCTTTTTGCAACCTGCTCAAATTGCAGATTTCCTGCAACAATAAAAGTTCAGTGAAGCTTTGATGAAGTTAATGCAAACAGTTCCTACAGGTAATGAGCCGCACAGCGGTGCAGAGGAACCAGATGGTTCTTCCGGTGATGGAAGACAAACAAAAAGCACTTGCAGCTGGTCTGAGGTGAACGGGGCAGACGAGTGTAGGTGTGCACAGATATGAGCTGTTGCCCAGTGACCACACTGTGACTGAATGAAAATCAAATAATACTGTAAGTGAACATTTGCAAATGCAGTTACACTGCATATAAATGAAAATATGATCATGTAAACGTACCTATTAGCTACCTGCTAGCACTGAGTCGCTGTGAGCAGCCTTTATACTATTATTATATGTCTGCACCTTGTAGCTTTAATAAAGCGAGCAGGGGAAGGACGCCGTTGACCCTCCTCACGGTGCTTCGCAGGCGTGTTTTACGGTTGTATGGTCGAGTGTGAGAACTGCAACAGTTTTACACATCAAAGTTGTTTATAGGTCTCCGGGAGCGAGGCTGCATTTGTGGGAGAAGCAAATATTTGTGGGCACAGAGGGAGCCGTGTGAAGTCTGATAAATTGCCCCGAGTGGTGAAAGCAGCACGAATATCATGAAATACTAGAATGAGTTTTGCTGCAGCCTCGCTGTGCTGGACGGACGCTGAAGCTGAAGCAACGAAATCCAGTTACACTGAATAAACCACTCCACATCTGAAGGCTGATTTTGTCTCGTGATTATTTATTCAGATATTTTTCTGTAAAGCTTGAATCAGCACCTAACCACTCTTCTGTTTCCCCGTGTCTGCACAGAGGTGTCTGTGTCCTTCGACAGAGAGTCCTCCGTCACCTACACCTTCCAGGAGCCCTTCTCAGTGATGCAGAACAGAAGCTCTCAGGCCTCCACCTCCTCCACGGACAGCAGAGCCAGAGAGGACGTGGCCTTGAGCTTCGTCACCTCCCAGAGACCCGCCATGCTGCTCACTGTCAGCACCTTCAGCCAGCAGTACATCGCCGTCATCCTGGCCACAAATGGTACGTGCAGGAATTACACATGTTGTTGTGGTTGTGTAATCACGTTCTTCTTTGAATGCAAACTTTAAAAACATGAACGTGCTGAATAACATTTACATCCTGTTATCTGAAGAACAACAGCAGGAAATACTTGTTTTGATTCTGTTTTTATGAGTCAGAGTTCACTTTGGCTCCGTAGTCCTCTGACTCGGATTCCTGTGTAATTATTTAGAGTATTTGTTGACCACAGAGCAACCTGGGCTTTGTTCTTAAGAGCATTAAGAGAGTTAATGTTTGTTTTACAGTCCAGGTGGTGAATTTCTCTGGATTTCTGTATAACTGTGAATGTGGTGACAACACTTCCACTGTCACATGGTTCATGTCTTGATTTCAGACAACAGCTGGTTTTCCAGAGTTTAATTAGTGTAGTAACGGAGAGAGGAGAGGTGAAAACAACCTGTTGTGCAAACGTGCAGCCTCTTCTGTCTCGTGCCTCCCAGAGAAGCACTTTGAATCGGCCTGAGCGTCTGGGTTGTGTAGTGGCACTAATGGGAGTGAGAAGAACACCATGTGCCATGCTGGGGCAGGCGCTTTGGGCCTTTTATTGATGAAACCAGCTCTGAATGGAGCGCTGCCACCAGGTCGCTGTGTGGGAAACAGGGAGGACAGTAAAGCACAGCTTGAGGCAGGAAAATGGTGGAGTTGTTGGAGTGGAAGGTTTGTACACTTTCTTTAAAAATGTGTGCAAACACGGCACCACTGTGCTCGGCAGCGAGGCTTTCTCCTCCTTTATTTCCTCCTGAGCTGTTAAATAGGAGGAGGAGGAGGTGATCAGCTGTGGGGAAGTAGAAATAACACTGAATAGAAAACGACGGGTCTCATACTGTACAGCATGTATCTGTGTACTGTAGCAGTGAGTGTTAATGGGCAGCTTTGGGTCCTCGCAGGCTGAACAGTACGAACCTGTCAGTGCTGTGATCTCGCTCAGCAGCATGAACAACAATAACTGTGGTAACAAAATTACATTCATTTACTTATTTGGTACATTTTAGCTGTGTTTGTCAAAGCTTGTCCACTTTCATCCACGCATCCACCATCACTGCTATACTGAACCTATATGAATGGCAGGGCGGGTTGCTAAGTAATCAGCTTGTATATGTGGGCAGAATATTCCTCGGGGGGCTGGAACAGACCCACAGACCACCTCAGTGTGGGGGCCACCTGAAAGGAAAACTCTACAGCTGCCACCAAAAAGCTTTGGTTAGAAAACTGAATCCATAAACTGTACAGGCACAACACACACACAACTGCTAATTAGTGGTAAGTATCATAGTAATCAGATTACAGCTGGAATATCATAAAAACTGCATCTTATTGGATGGCCTAGTTCATAGCAGGCTGTTTTATATGTCAGATAATTCCATTAAAAATGCTCCAAAAGGCTCAAATGGCATAAACACAGTGGTGAGGTCCAGCGAAGCCTACAGCTACAGCTAGCAGACAGCTAGCTGTAGCTGCTAGCTGTAGCTGCTAACTGTAGCGGCTAGCTGTAGCTGCTAGCTGTAGCTGCTAGCTGTCTGCTAGCTGTAGCGGCTAGCTGTAGCTGCTAGCTGTAGCTGCTAGCTGTAGCTGCTAGCTGCTAGCTAGCAGCTACAGCTGTCAGTCAAAGCCAGCACCAGCTAACTTTAAACACTGTCAGTATCCAAATGGAGCTAGGAGAAAGTAATCAGCCTTACATGAAGGGGAGAAGTGTTCATCGAGGCCAAAGCAGCTTTTTGTACCCGTCTGTAAACGTGATAAGTGTTGTTAACATGGAGTCAGAGCTGGCTTCTCCCACAGCCCAAAGCTAATTACTCATTAAGTACCAATTGTTTAACAAATGAAATGAAACTGGCTGTAACGTGGGTGTTTGTGTGGCTCTTGGGTTTATTGCTGACCAGCGTGCACATCCCTATTTGCAGCTTCCCACAAACATAAGTTAGATTTAAGATGTATGGGTGGATGCTTGTTTGTCTGTAGCTTTCAAGTGTCATCACTGATGAGAACGGAGGGAAAAGGTCTGACACAGAGTTCAGATACTGGAAAGTCTGGATTTTTTTTTCCGGGTTTTGGAAAAATGAGTTGCTATCATCAGATTTATGAAACGTGTGTAACGTTATTTCTCACCAGCCTGCACCAATATGTTGGTAAATCCGAATTATTCAGCAGCCTTTTAGACTCAGTTTGCAAACTATGTGCATACTGCCCTGATTTCTTCTATGAAAGGAAACATGTTTCCCCCCCAAGTGACGTAAAGAAAGTAGCGACAGTGTTGTGAGAGAGAAATCTGCACCATCCAGGCGAAAATAAGGAGGAAGTCTGGCTATAGAAAATTAAATGATAGCGTCTGACGTCCAAGGAAGAAGTCAGAACAAGGACATTGTTGCAGCATAAATAGGACAAAAATGATTGTTAGTAGTGGGAGGAAGTCTTTAAAGTCTAGTTGTATCCATGGTCAGAGGGACGTCTGCATTTACAGGTAGGAAAATCTGGATAACTCCCAGATTTTTCCATGAATGTTCTCGTGATTTGCACACGGCTGTGTGTGTGTAGGCACTGTTAGTACACGAGGCCCATTCTTATGCATCCACATCGCTTTGATTTCCTGTTCTACGCTGCATTATGTGTTTGTGTTTGTTTCATGCATCTCGCTCACACGTAACCGAAACCTGTATCTGCTGTGAAACTTAATTTGAGTCAATCAGGAGTCTGAAGGACGGCCGCGTGGGGAGGATGGGTGTTTGAAGGAGGCGGTGTCAGCCACAGCGGTAGACATGATAGCAGGGTGTTATAGATTTGAAGGTGGATGGGTAGAAAAAGAATCTGGAGGAATGCATGGATTTATGGAGCAGGACATGAGCTCACCACACCTGTGTTTAAACACGAGCAGGTAGGAAGACTAATATGAAGACTCAGGGTTTATCCCACAGGTGGAAACGATGCTCTCTGCAGCTCAGTTACTGGGACGTCGTGTTGGGGTTAAGCACGCCCACCTGCAGCATTGGAGGGTGTTAGTTACACAACACCTGTTTTCCTTTCTTTTAACCCCTTTCTGGTATCAGGGAGAACGCCTACATCCCTGTTACCATGGTTACCAAATGATATAATGCATAATTACACAGCAGATTGCTCCCTTGACGGTGAACTGGTTCCAAGTTCACTCGGAGACTGAGAGCGATTGTGTAAAAAATAGAATCTGCCCAAAGTAGAACGATTCAGTCATATTTGCAGGCTCTTCAGTTTAATGCACAGCAACAGTTCACTGCATGTGTGAAGGTCTGTTTGTTGAATGCTGTGGAGATCGTGCCGTTGACACTTGGTGCTTTTGATGGAAGATCAGAGCGTGAGAACAGAAAGTCAAGCACATAATTGCTTTATGCAGGTCACAAGTCAAACGCAGTCGCGGCAGATCAGCAGGTGTCGGCGCCGGCCGACCAGCTGATGGATCGCCCGATGCTCCTCTGCAGAGGCGGTCACATACAGCACACGAGGGGTGGGCGATATACGCAAAATATGCAGGAACAGTATCTGTGAAGACAGAAAAAGCCTCTGTGGGCCGCAGCGTTAAGTAAATGCAGAAACCAGATTTCCCAGTTAGCTGCTGTCACTGGTCACACACTCAGTATAGTTTAACAGTGGCGCCACAGCGGTGACACAAGTACAAAGTGACTGCTGAACACTTTAGTTTAACAGTAACTGAAGTCGCTCAGAGTTCGTGTCACATTATAAAGCTCATGTGGGAAGTTGTGTCTTTGTTAAATCTCAGGTCCAACTTTTGAAGCAGCTGCTTTTCCATTATATGTAACTGCATCATTAATTTCCATCCCTCGTTTCACTTCCTGTCATATGGAGTGCAGCTAGCGAGTGCAGCTAGCGAGTGCAGCTAGCGAGTGCAGCTAGCGAGTGCAGCTAGCGAGTGCAGCTAGCGAGTGCAGCTAGCGAGTGCAGCTAGCTAGCGCTGTAGTGACACTCTGAGGAGTCATTTGTTTGTGCGGCACATCAGCAGCTGCTGGGATCTCCTCCCAGTGAGTCTGCTCAGCTGTGTTGGAGCCTTCTCTCCACCTTCAGTAGGAACAATATTTTGCAAATGAGGTTGTTGGAATGATTATCGGAGGCTGACGTGCAGCTCTGTCTCGCATTAGGGAATGTAAACACATGCGGTGACAGCTCTATGTGACATTTTCACATCACGTCCAAATGTATTCTCGTCATATTCCACACGATATGATATAATGTTATATGATGGTCTGTCTCTACTTTCTGCAGTAGAATCCTGTTCAGCTGATGCTGACGAGGGTACCACAGTGTGTGCAGCGCTGCTTTAATGCAGACAGAGACGTCTGTACCTGTAGCAGCAGCTCCATTACTGCAGAACAGCTTACCTCACCTTTGTGAACTTCTGGCACTAACCTTTGTACCATTTCAAGCTGTTCATTGGACATGCACAACTTGAATTGAAATAAATAACTGGGAGAATCGGGGTGTTCATGGCTGGGCTGGTAGGTCCATAGTCTTTCTGTATCTGTTTCCTTAATAAGTTTAATTTGAAATGTTTCTCCTCACATACAACGTCTTGAATAATCGGCCCATCTTATCTTACAGACCTCATAGTGCCACATAAAGCCAGCAGAGCACCGAACTCTCAGACTGGTTCCTGGGATATCTAAAAGTAGAGGGGAGGCAGAGTCTCCAGATTTCAGGCCCCTCATCTGTGAAATCCCAGCTTGGAGTCAGGAAACAGACAGCCTCTCTACTTTTAAGATTAAGCCTAAAACTTTCAGTGTAGATAAAACTTATAGTGTGGGTTGCATTAGGGTACCCTGAATCCTTCCTTAGTTACAGTGCAATAGGCCTACAGGCAGCTGGGGGCTTCCCATGTCACCAGTTTGCCCATCTGTATCTGGATGTCCCAAAGGATCTCCCAACATCTACCCTGCAGTCCACTGACATCTCCTGTAGCGGTGCTATTTATCACGTACGACTTCACTTTAAATTACGGAGCCCCGCAGGGGACATGGGAGAAAAAAAAATTAAGACGGACTTCGAGCTGGCGGCCTCCGAAGAATACGGCTAAAACTTTTGCGAGATCCCGAGGTTGTTTTGCGAGATCTCGCAAAAGTTTTAGCCGTATTCTTCGGAGGCCGCCAGCTCGAAGCCGACCGGGAGGTCGAGGCACGATGTGCCGGGAAAGCGGTGTTCCTCCCGGCTGTAGTAGGTCTCGACCTCCCGTTAGCTTCGAGCTAGTGGGTGTCAGATCTCCGAAAACGTCGGAGCACTTTTGCAAATATGTGATGTCTTGTAAACCGAGCAGGTATCTGATGTTTACACAACTACATTCACGCCTCAAAATATCTTAAAAGTGCATTTTGTGACCCAGAAGGAGTAATATTACAACTAAGTAGCTGCCGCCATTGTTGGAATTCAACTTTTGCGAGATCTCGAGTTTGTTTTGCAAGATCTCGCAAAAGTTTTGCGAGATCCCGAGTTTGTTTTGCGAGATCCCGAGTTAGTTTTGCGAGATCCCGAGCTTGTTTTGCGAGATCCCGAGTTAGTTTTGCGAGATCCCGAGCTTGTTTTGCGAGATCCCGAGTTTGTTTTGCGAGATCCCGAGTTTGTTTTGCGAGATCCCGAGTTTGTTTTGCGAGATCTCGCAAAAGTCCGTCTTAATTTTTTTTTCCCATGTCCCCTGCGGGGCTCCGTATTAAATAAATTGTGGGACTGAAATAAACACTGTTTGGACACAGACTGAAATTTAGGATGGTTACTGTTAACCTACTAATGTTACTATGAGGTATAACATTCACATGATGTTAGCTTAAGCATTAAAAATATTAGCTCATATTTTAGCCTATTTTAGCTCCACTGTTTGACTTGGATCCTGGAGGAAAAGGTCCTGCATATGTTACAGCTTATCACCTCACAGTCTCCATTTTTCAGACTGAGACACAACAAAGACCTCAGAGCTTTAAGCTAACAGCCACGCTACATCCAAACCTGCGAGTGCCACATTGAGTGACACCTCTGTGCAGTTTTTAGCCGGAGCCCTAATCCGCTCGTGTGTGTTAAACCCGAGCAGCCAAATTGCATGGGTCTCTGTAAACAGTGAAGGGCAGGGGAGACACTTTATCCACAGTGACCTTGCTCTGTTGGAGCACTCTCAGGATCTGAAATGAATCACAACACAAAGCCCTTCACTTACAGACTGGGAATTGTAATATTGACCTAGCTCCACTTGACAATGCATAGCTTTCTGACTCTTTGATCTGGCAGTGAGTGTGTGTGTGTGTGTGTGTGTGTGTGTGTGTGTGTGTGTGTGTGTGTGTCGGGGAGGGGGGGCTGAGCACATATTGACTCGCTCAGTTTTCAGAGCAAAGAGCTATGAGATAAATATTTGCAGACTCTCGAGAGTAACTGAAGAAGCTTGGATATAGTGGTGTGTTTATAAATAGGCAGTCCCCCTCTTGCAGCAGACAGGTGTACTCTCTTATCTTATCACCCATTAGAATGCAGGGAACACACATTTGAATCCTGGTAATGTTATATGTACACGATTGGATTTAGACCTGTAGATCCCAAGTTTTCATCGAACACTGAGCACGAGATGAAGCGTCGCGTTGCTCTGTAGCAGCCTATGCTTTGTTTTCCAGGGAGCGTGCAGATCTGGTATCACCTGCAGACAGGCAAGAAACCGGACGTCTTCACTCCCACCCCGAGCAATCTGGCAGATGGACGTCTTCATCGAATCAGAATCCACCGAGTCGGCAAAAACCTCTATGTACAGGTCAGTGACACCGGTACAGGAAGTGCTGCATAAGGACGTGCTGTCTCACAGAGAGTACAAATAAAGCACAGGGATTAAAGTGGGTATCCTGTGGGTGGAACCTCACAGAATAACCAGGTGAGTCCTCACTCCAACCTGTTCACACTGAGATACAGATCAGGAACTGATGATCTCCACTGTCTGTTCTGCACAGTCTTCACTTTACTCCATGCTTATCTCTGTCAAGCCTTCACGGACGCTTACAGATTCAGTATTTATCTGTCACACATGCAACACAGGTGTGACACAGAACTGGAAGAGTCACAACAGAAAGGTTCCTGCTTCTAAAGCTTGGTGTGGAGTTTGGATGTTCTCCCTGTGCAGGCGCTGTGTGGCCACTGCAAAGACACGCGTGTTAGATCACGAGATTAGACAGCGGCTGTGATGTTTATAAAGTGCTTGCAGTGTGTAAGCATGGTGTGAGTCGTCTTAGTGCTTTGTAATCATTTCCTGTTCAGTCACATATCACAGTCTGTCTGATAGGTAAAGGTAGACTCATTATCTGAATTTGTTGTAGATTATCTGGGTTTGAAAAAAAAATAACTCTTTGAATGAACATAAAAAATCCTGGAAAGAATTTCCACGTAATTAAATTGCTTTATTTTAGCATTATGCAGTTCTGTTATTCCAACTTAATGTACTTGAGTGGGACTAACTTGATTAATAATGATGAATCAACTGTTTTACTTAATTTAATTGATTTGATCCAACCCATGCAAATGACGTTAGTGCAACAAAACCTGCTTATTCGTGATAGAAATCCATTTATTTTAAGTTCATTTAAAGAGTTCTTTTTTGGAGTGTTCAACAAAGTCTAGAGTCTGGTTAACATAAAATGTTAATGGATTTATAATAACTTGCACTCCATCCATCCTCTTATCTTTACCAGGGTTGAAGTGAGGCTGGGACCAGATGTGATAGGGTGGGAGTCAGAGTACCGGACAGGTCACCAGTCTATCACAGAGAGACAGACAACCATTCGCCCTCATGTTCACAGATATTTTAGAAACACCAATTAACTTAACCCTAATTACTGCGGCAGGAAACCAGAGCACCCAGAGAGAACCCTGCAAACTTGGCCAGCTTGCAGATTTGAACCCAAGACCTTCTGTGCCACCGAGCTGTCAATCTAGACTTCAAAAACATAGGGAAACTATGATTACAAGGCTTTATATAGAATTTTAAAAACACAATAAATAGCTGAGGCATATACAGTGGGGCAAAAAAGTATTTAGTCAGCCACCGATTGTGCAAGTTCCCCCACTTAAAATGATGACAGAGGTCAGTAATTTGCACCAGAGGTACACTTCAACTGTGAGAGACAGAATGTGAAAAAAAAATCCATGAATTCACATGGTAGGATTTGTAAAGAATTTATTCGTAAATCAGGGTGGAAAATAAGTATTTGGTCAATAACAAAAATACAACTCAATACTTTGTAACATAACCTTTGTTGGCAATAACAGAGGTCAAACGTTTACTATAGGTCTTTACCAGGTTTGCACACACAGTAGCTGGTATTTTGGCCCATTCCTCCATGCAGATCTTCTCAAGAGCAGTGATGTTTTGGGGCTGTCGCCGAGCAACACGGACTTTCAACTCCCGCCACAGATTTTCTATGGGGTTGAGGTCTGGAGACTGGCTAGGCCACTCCAGGACTTTCAAATGCTTCTTACGGAGCCACTCCTTTGTTGCCCGGGCGGTGTGTTTTGGATCATTGTCATGTTGGAAGACCCAGCCTCGTTTCATCTTCAAAGTTCTCACTGATGGAAGGAGGTTTTGGCTCAAAATCTCACGATACTTGGCCCCATTCATTCTGTCCTTAACACGGATCAGTCGTCCTGTCCCCTTGGCAGAAAAACAGCCCCATAGCATGATGTTTCCACCCCCATGCTTCACAGTAGGTATGGTGTTCTTGGGATGCAACTCAGTATTCTTCTTCCTCCAAACACGACGAGTTGAGTTTATACCAAAAAGTTCTACTTTGGTTTCATCTGACCACATGACATTCTCCCAATCCTCTGCTGTATCATCCATGTGCTCTCTGGCAAACTTCAGACGGGCCTGGACATGCACTGGCTTCAGCAGCGGAACACGTCTGGCACTGCGGGATTTGATTCCCTGCCGTTGTAGTGTGTTACTGATGGTGACCTTTGTTACTTTGGTCCCAGCTCTCTGCAGGTCATTCACCAGGTCCCCCCGTGTGGTTCTGGGATCTTTGCTCACCGTTCTCATGATCATTTTGACCCCACGGGATGAGATCTTGCGTGGAGCCCCAGATCGAGGGAGATTATCAGTGGTCTTGTATGTCTTCCATTTTCTGATGATTGCTCCCACAGTTGATTTTTTCACACCAAGCTGCTTGCCTATTGTAGATTCACTCTTCCCAGTCTGGTGCAGTTCTACAATTCTTTTCCTGGTGTCCTTCGAAAGCTCTTTGGTCTTGGCCATGGCGGAGTTTGGAGTCTGACTGGTTGAGGCTGTGGACAGGTGTCTTTTATACAGATGATGAGGTCAAACAGGTGCCATTCATACAGGTAACGAGTGGGGGACAGAAAAGCTTCTTACAGAAGACGTTACAGGTCTGTGAGAGCCAGGGATTTTCCTTGTTTGAGGTGACCAAATACTTATTTTCCACCCTGATTTACGAATAAATTCTTTACAAATCCTACCATGTGAATTCATGGATTTTTTTTTCACATTCTGTCTCTCACAGTTGAAGTGTACCTCTGGTGCAAATTACTGACCTCTGTCATCATTTTAAGTGGGGGAACTTGCACAATCGGTGGCTGACTAAATACTTTTTTGCCCCACTGTATGTAGTGTGTGTATGGTTGTCTTTCTCTAACCCAGTGATTTTCCTGTGGTTTGAACTCTTGTGTGATCTTGTGGATTGTGTGAATCCAGGCAACTAACCACTCTTACTGTATCCTGTCATCTCAACAAGAACAAATTAAGTTTCTGGATTTCATGCAGATCCTATGTGATTTAATTACGTTCTCCACAGAAACATGAAATTATTTTGTTCACATTACAAGTTTGAACTTTGTAAATTTAACAACCACACAATTTTATTTTTATGGTTACATCAAGAGTAACATCATCAAACAGCGTTTAAGCTGCTGATGCTCTTCAGTATCACCACATTCAGCGTGTCCTGACTAAATGCACAGAGGGCAGGAAACCTCAGACCTGCAGCAGGTCAGCTGATCACAGCTCCAGAGAGAAAACTAACATACTGGACCAACTGTGAGTAATCCCCCCACTGCACTGAATCTTCTCCCAGTTTGACTCCTAAGTGTGAGGAATGAAATACAATATTGTTTGGGAGAGTTTTTTGATCATACACATTAAATTTACCCGGGGAGGCCTTAAACCAGAGCAGGTGACCTGCCACCCATCAAACACAACATGACCCAAAAATGAAAGACTAAACCTAACTGACTTCAAAGAGCAGCAACATCCACCGTACACCATCTTTATGTGAACTCAACACTGTTTCTTTGCATTTTATTTATACAGCACATTTCATTACGCAGTGTTGAAGATAACATAGAAGAAAAACACATGTCGTTTTGTCTTAAGGGGATTTAAAGACGTTAAACACATCCAGAGTTACTGAGTGTAGACCTGTGAGGACAGACAGGGTTCAGTATGTTTTGGAATATATGTCATTTACAGGCCGTCAGCATCTAATCCTGGGAACAGCTGATGACCTGAGAGCTCTGACTAGGGCTGTTCGATATAACGATATATATCGGATGATGATATAAAAACATCTATCGTTTCATTTTACGCTATCGTTTGTTTCGTGGTGTCACAAAATAAACTGTTTACGTTAATATTTTTTCATGTTCTGATGTCACTGTAGTTATTATTAATGTCTTAAAGTTCTCTCTTTCTCTTATATGTAATATAACCACACTACTGACAGACAAGCGCCTGTTTTTATGCGTTGTCGTTAGCAACAACGACGGTAACAGCATCGCGTGTCCGCTTGTTTATTTTCCACATAAACCTTTCACAATAAAGCTCAGTATCCTGTTGAGACTTTTCAAAATAAACTGAATCACGTGAAAGAGCAGATTATTTACGATGAGAAGTAAAAAAGACGCCAGGTGCTAAAAAATAAACCTTAGACTCAAACGTTAGAACAGGCTTTTCCCCGCAGCACGCCGTGTAAGAAATACTCACAAAGAAAACGGCGCCGTTACAACTTATGTCTAAAAATGTATCGTTTCATGCATCGGTTAAAACACTCGACTCCAGCTACATGACGCGCAGCTGGAAACACTTCACACAAGTCGAGCTGCCCGAGATTCACAGAATTTACAGGAAATGTTACATTTTTGTGATTTATATCGTTATCGGACGATAGATGTCTTATATCAGGATATGAGAGTTTGGTCATATCACACAGCTCTAGGTCTGACTGCAGGTCCATAATGTGCTGAGTTAACTCTCTGACTTCAGTATCTGGGTGATGTGGTCAGGTTTCCTTGTATGAGCAAGAAAAGTTGTCTCAGTTGAGTAGAGTAACCTGGTTGGCACGAATACATTTGTAGGTCAGTTTCAAATTACATTTTCTAACTTTTGATACATTTGTATCGATTCCACTGTGTTTAAGATACAGGTAAATATGTGATCAGCTATAATATCTAAAAGGTTTCTAAACATCCAACAGTTAATATGATTAATGCAACTGATGAGTCTTTGAACAGAGGTTAGATTACCAGAGGAATGTGATGTGTTTATTAACTGCCCGAGGATGTAATATATGACTTGAGTTCTGTATGATAGTGCTGTACAAGCAGACACATACAGTCATGGACCAGAGACTGACTGAGGAGCCCTGATTGAATCTTTGTTTGTGCAAATCTAAAACTAATAACTGAAATATAAAAGCTTCAGCTGTGAAGAGAACCAATCAATAACCAGACCTAATAAAACAATTGAACCATCAGGTCATCTCGATGCATGCTCACTCATCCAGGTTGATTCTGCTCATGTGGGCGTGGCCTTTCCCTCCTTCAGTCTCAGCTGACTGCAGCTTTCCAGCCTTAGAAACAGGACATTTGTACAGTGACTGAAACCAGCAGCACTGAGGGAACCATGGGCTGTTTCATCAATATGCAAATTGTCCTGACCATTGATCAACAACCACAATCAAAGCCCAACAATCATTGATCAGTCGCCACGTTTAGACCGTACACAGACTTCCTGCAGAGACGTTCAGTATCTGCTGCTACAAACAACCCGTTCAGTGGAACAAAGGTCTGTAGGGCAGCGGTTTATGTCCAGCAATATTTTTATGGTGTCGCGATGAATACAACAAAATAAAACCAGTACCAAAAAACAAGAAGATTTATTCATAACACACGGGAAAAGACCCAGGGAAACCTGACGATACAAACCCTGAAAACCATCGTTTCTCACCCGAGCCTGAACCCTCACGGCAACCACACGACTGATCCGTGGCCCGGGGCTGGTTCGGTTTCCTCTCAGTGCGCCTTTCTGCTTTGATGTGAGGTAGATAAAGTGTTGTGCGTACGTTGCAGGTATTTCCCTTCTTTGTTGCGTTGGCAGTTCTCACTTTACCATTGCACTCTCGTTCTCTTCTGCAATAAAAAGCCCACGCTGCAGGCTGCGCCACCGCTTTCCTGCTTGATTGTAGCTCGAGTGCGAGCAGTGAGACGGCACGACGGGCAACCAGACGGACAATCCTGAGGAATCGAACTAATGTTGTGTGGAACATTCCCATCCCAATTATCCTGCAGGATTTTCTGGTAGAGAGCAGAATTCATAAGTTGCGTCATGGTGCTGGTCCTGGCTGGGATTGCTCTCTTCACCTAATGAATATTTACTCAATGATCAAAGTTATTTGATGATCAGGAACATGTAAGTGTGCAAATGCGTTTTTACAGCACTGCAGCTATTTGAGTGAAACAATGTAACTAACATGACGAGACAGCAGGATTGAACTATTCATCTACAGAGGAAAGGTGTGCACGTCATGTGCTTCTTTTCATCCTACACTTTTATTGCACTTCACCATGTTAAGCGATTATTCTGAGTCAGCATGAAGGCACAGAGCTACAAGGTCAAACTCCCTTCAGAGCTACCTGTAGGCAGAGCTGGTTTCAGGTGAGGCTGCGGTGAACACAGCTGCTGTTACCTTGCTTTGAATTTCTTGTAATCACCTTGTTATCTGATTTCTTTCTATCCAACCAGATCGACCAGGACGTCCACAGGAAGTACACGCTGTCATCTGACGCAGAGCTGATCCTCATACGATCGCTGACGTTAGGCAAAGTCACCAGTAAGTGTCTGTAATCGATCCTTCTCGTTCAGCTTTGACCGAACGAAGCCAGAAGCCTTTCTCACTGCTCGGCTGTGTCTTTGCAGGGATGGAGAATTTTGATGAGGAAGTGATACAAGGAGCTTCTAAAGGTTTCATTGGCTGCCTTTCCTCAGTCCAGTTTAATCACGTCGCACCACTGAAGGTAGCGCTGACCAATCGCGGGAGCTCATTGGTCACCGTCCGTGGCCCGCTGGTCCAATCAAATTGTGGCGCGCTAGCCGAGTCGCATACGCTGCAAGGTAAAACCTCCACATCCATGACACTGATGATCTGTTTATTTAGACAAACACACGAGCTGATTGTTTCTGTCTTTAAAGCACTTTGAGGAAATCGTTGCTGTGATTTGTTTCCCCCTCGCTCAAGAAGCCACAGCGTAAGTTTGCCAGTGAACATCTGAATGGTTCAGAGAAGGCTCGGATAAAAGTATCGTGGTCACATGAAACCAAAACTGAGCTGCTGACGAGTTTCTGTTTCCATTTGTGAGGGTTAGCATCATATTTCCATAACAGTGTGGTTAGCATTAGCATTGGATTTGATCTCATGTCCACAGGCCAGAGCTTTCTGTAGGGTTTGTTATCTTTAAGACCAGTATAGCAGCACTGGTTTCCATATTTGCTTTTTTCCTGTTATATCGACACCGAGCTGGCTTGTTGCTAGCATTCCTCTGTTGTTGTTTGTTTCTATATAAATAAAACTGAACTAAAGTGATTTGAGAAATTTGGATGACTTTTTTTAATGAAACCATCAGCCGTGCAATTCTTCATAAAGGGAATAAAAATAAAAGGACCATCTATTGTCCTCGGTCTGGAGCTCAGAATCAAAATCTGTGAAACGTACAGTGTTGCCAACTTAGCGACTTTGTCGCTATATTTAGCGAGTTTTCAGACCCCCTAGCGACTTTTTTTTTAGAAAAAAGTCGCTAAAAAAAGACGTGAAAGCCCATATCGCTTTTACTCTCAACAAGCAGCGGGTGCTGTAACGCAGTCAGTTCTTCTTTTACTCTTTTACTCTTATGCTGTTTTGTGGATCAGGTTTAAAACTACTTATAAACACACACAAAGTAACTCCACCAGAGTGCCTATTTCGGGTCACTTTTGCCGGTCCAAGCCCGGATAAAGGAGCAGGGTTGGAATTGTGACATTAAAAAACAATAATTGCTAAAATAAATTTAATTTGTAGTTCTAAATAAACTCTAAATGCATTTAGGACGTTTTTTGCTCACTTTATGTCTCGTCCACGATGTTATTTCTCTCTCCAGCAGCGTAGGTTACAATTACATTAGCATGACCAATTATGCAAATTAGGTGATGACGTCATTTAGCGACTTCTAGCGACTTTTAGGACAGCCAATAGCGATTTTCCTTACTGAGGAGTTGGCAACACTGGAAACGTAGTGGATCAGCCCAAAATCACACAGCAGTAATGATCTAAATGGTAAATGGCCTGTATTTGTATAGTGCTTTACACAACCTGTCATCCACCCACACACACACTGGTGGAGGCAGCTACAGTTGTAGCCACAGCTGCCCTGGGGATGGCGTGATATGGCAGCCTCATTCCTCTCTGCGTCTTTCACAGCGATCAGTTTTAAAGAAGATGTAAAATAGTTTCTCGTTTGCCTGATAGAAGTGCACAAAAACAGCTGTTCTCACTGGACTGGATGTGTTACAGAAACGCTGGCTGACGTCACAGCGGTCCAACAAGCCAAAGAGCTTAAACCAAACAGAACATGATCGCAGTAAGAAGCTCGCTAACTGGATTGTGTAAGTTAGGACTTCCAGGGTTGTGCTGCTGTTTAAAATCATTTTAAATAGACTGTTTGCCTCTCATGAACCAAATGTAATCATCATGTCATGGACTGCAGCACGCCTCGTTTTACAGGAGGACGACAGCTCGTCAGTAAAGAGAAGTTGACGTCGTTTGTATGAAGATGATGTTTCTCTTTGTTTCTGCAGATCAGGCTGTAAATGCAAATAAAGACAAAGAGCAGCGTGCCGGCAGCACCCAGAAGGATTTGGCTGTAATAGCAGGTCTGTGCTGAGCTCCTTTTTCTCCTTTGCTTAATTGAAAACGAGTCCCAGCTGTTTGTCATTTGTCATTCTCCCCATTTGGCTCCGTCTTAATGCTTTTTCCTTATCTCTCGATAGCTCGGCCCGGCTCGAGCTTATTGTCACGATCGCGTCTTAAACCTTCTTTTTATTTGAAATGAAACCTGATGCTGTAATGTGTGTTTTCTGAACAAGCGAGCATTTAAATCTATATCCACATGTCCCCAGATATTACTTATAAAGCCTATCAGACGCCCTATAGCTGTGATTATCTTTAAGTAATTAGCAGGATCGCAGTGCTCATTCTCTGAGGCGCTGTGCCTGTTTCAGTCGAGCTCAACGTAAACCTGGAATAAGGACCGTTTCATTTAAATGTTGTTAATATCTTGTTTTTTGTGAAATCACAACCAACAAAGAGTGAAGGAAGCTGTCTCCCGCGGCGACCGTGAGACAGCTTCTTGGCTCAGACCAGTTTCCAGGCAACCATCAGGGACTCCAAGGTGTTGCTGATCCCTCAGATTCACACAGACACATGACAGGGTTGCAGTCTCTTCATCAGCCTCTTGACAAGAAGACAGATCAGTGCGTTTCTCAATAACAGTCACATTATTCAGTCATAGTCGGAGGATTATATCAAGGTAAAGTCAATAAATGATGCGATAGCTTTGATTGTTACAAACATTTATTTCATTCAACTTGTTTATTTTAGTTTAGCTCTTTGACATCGTCTCTTCGTCGTGGCTGCAGATTGAATTGCGATGCATCCTGTTTTCTTTAATTATCTTTGTAAATCACGTCTAATCAATGATGTTTGTCACAGGAGGACGGCGGTGTCGTTTCTCCTTTCAAAGGCACAAACGGGAGTCGAATACTGAAGGAAGTTCAAATTCATCCATGTAAAACTTCACTCACACAATGTGTGCAGGACAAACTCATGGTCAGACCAGGTGGACTCAGGTTTAGGGAAAGTAAATTAGATTAGATTAAATTAGCTTCTTCGTCATCGTTTGTAAAATTTGTCTGGATCATTTTTACCAAACTTGCTGAGAAATAAAGAGATGATTGCTTTGGTCAGAAGTCTGCGTCCACTCATCCGCAGGATGAATGTCGTGGTAATTTGACGCTTTATTTTTTTCATTGGTGACATGATTATATAGGTTTGACTGTCTAAGGAGCTGCAAAGAAAAGCGTCTGGACTGGAGTCCCAGATATAAACCTAGTGGGAGTTTCCCCCCACAGAGGGACAAAAGGACCCCTGATGATCCTCTAATCGCCTGAGCCAAGGTGTGAAACTGGGTGTGGGTCACAATCAGCCAGAGTTTCAGGTGAGCTCATTGTGAAACCTGGCCCCACCTTATCATGTGATTTCCTGAGGTCAGATGGCCCAGGATGTGAGTGGGCGTTAAGGCGTCTGGGGAGGGAACTCAAAACTGGATTATAGATGGCAGACAGTTGGTGTCATAAGCCCCGCCCTCTGTTCAAAGATGGTCGCTCACAGTGGACAAAGATGCTTCTTTCACTCCTCTTTCAAACCATCTGTCCTCTCTGTCCAAAATGTGAACACTGGCATCCTCGAAAGAGTGACCTTTGACCTTTAGGTGCAGATGAACTGCTGAGTCTTGTCCTGTGGAGGTGGCTCTTCTGTGTTGTGCCATGCGCTTGTGAAGTGGCTGTTTGGTCTCTCCAACGATTAGGACCAACACCCAGTTCCACACCTTGGCTCAGGTGATTGGAGGATCATCAGGGGTCCTTTTGTCCCTCTGTGGGGGGAAACTCCCACTAGGTTTATATCTGGGACTCTCCACCATTTGACCTTAGAACTGAAGAAGCTTCTCGGATGAAGGTGAAACGTCTTCAAGTAACTTAAAGAAGTCCAGACGCTTTTCTTTGCAGCTCCTTTGACTACGATGACCTGGATGACTGAGAACCTTCACAGACAGGTTTGACTGTTTTTTTCGGGGGGGGGGGCTCTTATCCACACAGTCTGTATATATGCAGACGATACATACAGGCTCAAATATATACATATATGCGCTCGCAAGGTAGCGTTAGCTTAGATGAACCGTCAACAAGCTGCTGGGATCACTGTGACACTTAACCTTCTTATTTGGTTTGTCTTGGTTTTCTGGCACAGACGCAGCTTTTAACCCTTTAAAGCCGGTCAGAGCAGCACGCTCTGTTTTGCGTAACTATTTTTAAATCCCGGTAGCTCTGCAACCACGTAAGCTAGCGCAATAATTTTTCTTGCATATGAAACCGGAGGAGTTGTACTTACATCTTATGCCATCAGCTTGTCCTCGGTCACAGTTTCCTTCCACATATAGTTTTGCAAAAACTGCATAAAAAGCGCTTGCAGCAACAAAAACATAATATTCCAGAAACACGCTTTGCCGATCCGATCAGCTGTTCGTAACACTTCCTACGTCCATCAGCGTGAACTATCGCATGTCCGCCATGACCTGCCCGAAACAGGAAGTGACGTCATTTTCACGGAAATGTAGTTTTTTACCATCAGGGCCTCATGAGCCTATACTGGTGTTTTTAAAAGTTATGTTTGACTTTATGACTTTCTGTGTGGTTTCTGGGATGCTTAGGACTCATATTGCACTGCTGGAAATAGTTTATTTTGATGCATATGCTGCTTTTTTGCAAATTTGCATTATAATATTTATTTTTGTTTTTCCTGCAGTGTATAAAAATTGGTGTATTTCAAAAATAAAACTATGAAGACACTCAAAATAAATTTCCTGTGGTGGGAAACTATTTTGTGCAACTTTTTTGTATTTACAGTTTTGAGGGATAAGCCTCTTAAATTTCTCTAACTAGAAATATATGTTAAAAAAACAAAAACGATTTTCAATTTTTTTGTAGTTTATTGCACTTTGTTGCAATTTATGTAATTACTATGCACTTAATGCAGACATATTATTAAAATTTAGGCTGTAATGGTTGTATTGATGTATAGCAACTTGAAATGCTCCCAAAAATGGCTCCACAGCATGTAAACATATAATATAAGCTCTGGTGGACTTGGTTCTATGGTAGGTCTTAAAGGGTTAAACACAAAATGAGGTCACAGCTGGGTTTGGGAAGGCCTACAGTAACTAGTTGGTTTGAGGTGAGTTAGTTAGTCCCACCACTTTGTACCACTGGTAGCAAAGCAGACTGGTACAGACTTGACTGGTCCGTGTGGGGACGCATCCAAATAAGTTGCACTTGTGTGAAGTCGTTTTAACTAACGATGCTGGAAGTCCAAAAGAAACAGCCTTTGTCCTTATGTATTCACTCAGCTACCTTTGGGATCAATCCGATGTCAAACTAGTCCTTTTCATGCTGCCATGATAAACAGATAAACTAGTCGGTGGAAATCATAACGAGTCGTTAGACTTTGGCCTTCACACGGGAACCTTCAGCAGCAAATATTTGAGTGTGCGTATACTCCTGTGCAGAGAACATCTTGTGCTCTCATTACTGTAAAGTCTTTAAATGCTGATGCTGTTCAGGTGTCCTTGAGAGGAACTGTTCAAAGAAATCATCCAATCAGACCAAACGTGCAGGAATCTCTCCTTTAATGTGTGCAGGGCTACACATACAGCCATCATCTAACGTGCCTTCCCTGCGTCGTTTCCAGGTGTGGTCACTGCAGTGGTCTTCATAACCGTGTGCGCGCTGGCTGTGGTGATCCGCCTGGTGTACCAGCAGCGGCGGGCCCAGAGGAGCGGCGGCGGCGACATCAAAGAGGAGCACAGACACAGCATGTACACAGACTACAGGACTGAGCTGCACCTCCACAACCCAGTCAGAGACAGCGTGAAGGAATACTACATCTGACTGCGGCGTGCAGCCGATGTCACAAACGTACCTCTTTCTCCTAAAGGACTCACAGGTGGACGTGCTGCCGCAGGACTTCTTACAACGCTGCATATCTGCGCCCTGGAAGCTCCCCGGGGACACAAAGTCAGCCGACGCCACTCTCAACGCTCCTGTAAAAGCCAGCGGCTGAATCTGTGCAGCTCGTAGTGTATTTGATGTTGGTGAAATTGTCAGAATCAAGCTGCCGTGGTTTCCGTCATTGCGAAATGTGTAAAGCAAAAGTCGATCGTTCCCAGGGGCGAGCGCGGGGGCGCGGACGAGCGGCGAGCGCAGACGCTGCCGACCTGAATGTGCACAACAATATCTCCACGTTTCTGTGGGACTCACTAAATTGTATTTGTTAGTCAGGAAATGTAGGCCAGGCCTGTAAGATATGCATCCATCCGCTGCTCTGTTTGTTTTTCCACTGGGGGTGAACGTCGCAGAAGGGACAACACTGCCTACACTGTGCGAGTGCCTAATTTGCATATTTGTTTTGATTCGAGTTCTCGGCGTGACCCTCACAGACGCACGTTTCCCCAGAAAAGAGCTTATTGTCATTCGCTGCAGGAAACAGAAGAAAATGGGAACTTCACAGGATTTCATCGTCTCGAGAGCCCAGCCGTTGGCGATGGGTGACCATCGCTAACATGGCTGTTTACCGCGGCGCTGTTGGAAACTGACAGATGCAACAGGCCCGTAGATTCTTTGTTGATGTGCAGCGAGGGCCTCATTTATCAACGTCTGCAGAAAGAAAGTAATAATAACGATGACCATGATAATAAAGCTGATAGCGTGCCCACAGCACAGCATGAAGGTACCCTCCGCACATAGAGGGGGGTCCACACACACACATATTTTGAGGTAACCCCTGTTTGTGTTGTCATCGTTCCCAGATTCATATCAGCTTCTCATGTCTCAGACGAGCTGCTCGAGCTTTAACCCACTTTCACAAACAAAGGCGTGACCAGCGTGTGAGGCTGCCGCGCTCACAGACAACCTACTTCTCACACAGACGTGTCACAGATGTAAGGCCGCCATGGCGTCCTTTAGAGTAGGGCTGCTCGATTATGGCAACAATGATCATCTCGATTATTTGACGATATTTATTTAACAATAACAATGTGTTGAATAATGGCTTTAAAAAATAATATAAAATAGTGCAAATACTGATAACAGTGCAAATGTTTGCAATATAAGAAATAAATGTAAACATCTATGTTTAGTGAAGTTTGCAGTGTTGCTCTGTGGTGCAGCTACGACACTGTAGCAAAGTTTACACACTGTGTCTACTTGATCCACGTCTGACCAGTGTTGCCAACTCCTCAGTAAGGAAAATCGCTATTGGTTGTCCTAAAAGTCGCTAGAAGTTGCTAAATAACGTCATCACCTAATTTGCATAATTGGTCATGCTAATGTAATTGTAACCTACGCTGTTGGAGAGAGAAATAACATCGTGGACGAGACATAAAGTGAGTAAAAAACGTCCTAAATGCATTTAGAGTTTATTTAGAACTAGAAATTAAATTTCTTTTAGCAATTATTGTTTTTTTTAATGTCACAATTCCAACCCTGCTCCTTTATCCGGGCTTGGACCGGCAAAAGTGACCCGAAATAGGCACTCTGGGAGAGTTACTTTGTGTGTGTGTGTTTATAAGTAGTTTTAAACCTGATCCACAAAACAGCATAAGAGTAAAAGAAGAACTGACTGCGTTACAGTCAGTGTGAGAGCAGCGGCTTTGCTCATGCGCGATTCATTTGCCGTTTGGACGCACAGGTGTGAACATCTCCTGCAGCTGGGGGAGGACTATCCTCCGCCCGTGAGCGCTTTGGCACGGGTGAGGTGCCCACGGCAGCAGCGCTGCTTGTTGAGAGTAAGAGCGATACACGCTTTCATGTCAAAAAGTCGTCATAAATAAGTCTCCAATAACACCAGAAAAAGTCGCCAGATTTGTCGCTTTTTGGAAAAAAAGTCGCTAAGAGGGTCTGAAAACTCGCTAAATATAGCAACAGAGTCGCTAAGTTGGCAACACTGCGTCTGACTCATGAACCCATAATGTTTCCACACCACTGAAGTTTTTTTACCTCTTTTCACCAACAGCAGTCACTCTCCTCTCCAAATAACTTCTGCTGAGCTTTCCGAGCTTCCCTCAGCTCCTCTTAATCAGCAGTCCCCAACCCCCGGGCCTCCGTGAGTCGTTTGGTACCGGGTCGCGAGAGTTGAGGCTCAGGTGTGAAATGTATAGTTTTCAGGGTTTTTATCGGTTTTCAGCGTTATTTTGTTATCGTTTTTATCGTTTACTCGGTTTTCCTGGGTCTTTTCACGTGTGTTATGAATAAATCTTCTTTTTTTTCGGTACCGGTACTAGCTTTATTTTGTTGTTTCCGCGACACCTTAAAGGCCGGTCCATGAAAATATTGTCGGGCATAAACCGGACCGTGGCGCAAAAAAGGTTGGAGACCGCTGCTCTTAATTGTTGTGACGCGTGTTTGAAATGCAGAGAGGTGCGCTCGATTTGCCACACGGAGCAGCGCGAGAGTAAAGCACGAGGGAGGGGCTAATAATCGGCTCAGTCATTTTTAATGATCGTTGAAAGCCCAGATCGTAATCGAGATTAAAATTCGATTAATTGAGCAGCCCTACTTTAGAATAGCCTCATGCTGAGCACTGATAGCCCAGCAACCAATCACACTGTCAAGTTTTATTCTCTGTTTGACTCAACGAGGACCAGCCCCCTGCTGGTCAATGGGACCAGTGAACATCTCGTCACAGTCTTTTCTATAAGCCTGACCACAGCATGGCCTCACGACATGTGGATAAATGAACATCGGTGGAATTTGGATCTTTATCTGACGATATTAACGAGGACGCAGAAAAATGTCAGCTGATAAATGAGGCCCTGAGCGTTGCAGGTGTTTCTGTTCATAATGAAGGAGATGCAATATGTAAAAAAGGTGTGAATTGTGTCATAAAGTAGCAGAAATAAGAAAATAACTGAGAGAAATGTATTATTTATAGCAGTTATTTATGCCAAGACTAAAGGGTATAATTATCAAGCAGAGGGTCCGTGTGAAACACCACAGGCAGCCAGGAGCAGCAGGTACAGCCTCCGAGCCTGGAGCGTGTGTTCGGTCCATGCAGACAGCAGTTTGCTTCAAGTTTTGGGTTCACAGAAGTCACAGTAAGCGAGGTTAAAATCACAGCAGCACGTTTGCGAGGTTTCGTGGAGGAGAACATCCGAATTTTGCTGGGAAATGTTTCATAGCAGCATTTAATCGTGGAGCACCGAAGCCGTAGAGCAGAAGTTTAATCTGGCTTGTGTTTTAGAGCTTTTTGCATAAAAGAAGACGGCCGATATCACACCGGATGGAATCAATTTATTTTCAGATTTAGCAGGAGTGCAGTGGTCTCACATGGACATGTGACGAAGGCCAATTAAAGGATGGAAACGGAGACTGCTTTGCTTTTTTAGATCCTTGCTTCTAGTGGGCGATGCCAGAGAAAACAAATCACATTATCTAAATTTCAAAAGCAGCCTTTTGAGCCCAGTTGTGCATTATCATACTGATCTCATTATCCGCTGCTCTCTGGCTGCGTACCTGTCTTTGTCGCCATCAGTTACGCTTTGAACTTAACGGGCTAAACGGAAAGGTTAAGTCCAAAGAAAAGATGACAGAAACACGGCCATTTATTTAGCATCTTGTCATGAACTCGAGTGTTCGTCCTGCTGGGATCTAAATGTCAGAATAAAACGTTTAAAAAAAACAAAGCGGCGAGATTTCCCTCACGTAGAAATGTTTGGAGCGGCGCACTGACGAACACAAAGACTGGAGCTCCAGCTGATGACGGCTGAGCCCGTGGACCCTCTCTGTGCATGTCCTCCGAATACGCCTGAAGATGATGCCCATGTTTGTGAATGAATACATACCTCTGAGTTTCAGTTACACTGCGATGGGTAATATCATGTGCTCACTTCTTAATGATTTGTATAGCTGCGGTTTTATTAAGAATCTATTGTATAGATGTATAATTTAATAATAAAAGTCGATATATTGCTACTGTTTGTTGTAAAATGGCTTCACTTCTGAACCTTAAAGGTACATCTGCATTAAGCTGATATCCCCACAGGGCTGGGCAGCACTGACACACTGTGCCTGGATAAATGCCTCTTAAGGAAATGGGATGAAGCACACATCTGGACATCTATTCAATTCAATTCAATTCAATTTTATTTATATAGCGCCAAATCACAACAAAAGTCGCCTCAAGGCGCTTCATAGATACAGAGAAAAACCCAACAATCATATGACCCCCTATGAGCAGCACTTTGGCGACAGTGGGAAGGAAAAACTCCCTTTGAACAGGAAGAAACCTCCAGCAGAACCAGGCTCAGGGAGGGGCGGGGCCATCTGCTGTGATTGGTTGGGGTGAGAGAAGGAAGACAGGATAAAGACATGCTGTGGAAGAGATCATCTGAAGTGAAAGTTTCAGTTACAACGTTAACGTACGGTTACATTGTAACCTCGGTTCTCTGAGTGAGAGTCTCGACGTGATGGAGAACAGGCTCTTTGTTTGATTATTGAGCTGTTTATGCTTCTGTACCTTTGACCTCTGTCTTTTTTCCTTTGTCTAACAAGGACAAAGTTCAGTCACAGTTTTAGTATCGATCAGGACGAGCGACGGATTACAGGCAGGATGTCCAGCGTGGCATCAATCTCTGTCTGCGCCCAACCACACAAGGTCGATTCATCTCTCAGTGTGAAGAAAGATCAGGTCTGAACAGAGAAACAGAAAAACACTCCGATCAAAGCTGAGGCGTCACTATAGCGTTTGTTTGTTTTATGAAAATGTTTAATGACAGTTATTGATTGTTACAGCTTTATTAAAAAGAAACAAATTAAGAGTGTTTTCGTGGAAGAAGGTTCTCATGCTGCTGTGGTTTTCTCTTATAACTTTGTTGCTCAAGCAGACGAGGACTCTGGGAGAGCTTTGATTATGTCAGCATTCTCAGCTTCAAGGAAGAGCTTTACCAGTTTTGCAGTGATGTTCAGGAAGCAACAGTAAGTAAAGTGGTAGTTGGATCAGTTCTGTCCACAGGATGTGAGAAGGATGAAAGCTTTCAGTCACTGTTTAGCAATGATCTGGCACTAGTGTTCAACACAGGCTTTCCTTATCTCTCAATTTTGTCTTATTAGCATTATGAAGTGTATTTATATGTTTGGACACTGGCAACAACAGTGTAACATTTGAGTAATGTTGAAACAAATAGCTGGAAGACTGATGACCAATTAGGTCAATTAGTAACAAGCTTGTGTATAAAAGAGCAGAAAGTCTGGAGGGGGGCTCAGCTCTCTGTGAGGCACCTGCATCAGCAGCACAGATGGCTACAATCTTCAGCCCTTGTCAGCACTGCAGAGGGACTCTACTGGACATTGTGTACTGCTTTCCAGACCTGTGGCACACTGAAACAATGGGTGTGTTACGAAAACAACGAGGCTGCGAACTGCAGCTGAACTCTGATATCAGTGGGAAACCACTGGACGCTCTGAAGTACAGTAGTCTGTTTTCTCCGTTCTCGCATACTTGGCCTGACGTTGAAATAAGAGGTGATGCAACACAGTGTGAAGCGTGCCCCTGCTCCTGCCATCGAATTAAAAATGAGCATTTATCATTCTGCACAGTTACGTGTTAGAAAACAAATAGAAGTGCACGATGTTTCACCGACTGGTGCGCCTGGAGAACGAGAAATAAGAAAATACTCAGATACATGAATCAACAGTCTTCTTATAGTGTGCATGAGTGTCTTTGTCACATATTTGATAATGATGGTGGGAAGCTGCAGCGATGCCGCCCAGAGGCCTGGAGGCAGACAGACGTGGGACCATCCGAAGACCCAAAGAGGACCAGAGACAAGGGCCAGCTGACCCTGCTAGAGGCCGGCCCCCCGGTACAAGTCGTTGACAGAAGCCCAGGACTACCTGGCACCCAGCAGTGTTTGTACTTTATTAAAATGTAAGATATAAATGTCTGTGACTATATTTTAGACATGCAAACAACTTTTGAAGCGTATTTTTGGAGAAGGCATCCTCAGAGGGGATTGGACACCTCGATATTGAAAACGGGCGATAAAAAGCAGTGAATCCGCTCAATAACTCCTGGCGGCTGGTGTTCACTTAGTCGGCATCGGGATCAGGATAGGAGCTGCATTTGTTTCCTCTCGTCATTGGAATTTTATAAGTTTGCAAATGTCTGGAGTTTTATTCACAATTATACACGAACAGTAATAAAGATTTACTGCAATGGTCAGTATAATTGGAGCAGTACACAAAATAACCCTCTACTAACATATACCATTAGTGTAAGTGGCAATTACAACAAAACAACTGACGCTCTGAGTGAAGCAACTAAACTTATGCAAATAAATTTATGCTTATCGATTCAAAACTGCTGCTAAAAATATTTCATATAAACTGTTTGGTATAAGTTGTTCCTGCTACTCCACGTGCTCGTGCTGTGTGCACAGGCAAATACAAGAGTACAAAGGTGTTCATAGCAAGAAATAGAAAGTGTCTACTTTGCTGTGCTCCCCAGTTTTGATAATTGCTGTGCAAAGTTTAGATCAATAAGATCTTCAGGCAGCTCAGGAAGAAGAAAACAGGAAGAAATGGAGCCAAGGGATGAAACACGGGGCTGCAATTATTAATGAAACACTCTTGGAGCAAAGCTGTGTACGCATCTGACCTTTTCACAATTATGTCTAACACATGAAGTATTTCTATATGTACAGTGTTCTAATAAAGAAAAGTTTAATAATAATAAAATGTGCCATCCTGGTGTTTGCACAGTTCCTTTGTGCAAAAGAAGAAATTGCTGAGAAACAGTGTGGTGAATACCCACACCTCTGTGACTTTCCCCTCACACTGTGGGCGTGTCGACACTTGCAAGTTAGCCGCTAGCATGCTCATTAGTGAGCTCACTCTTTCTCCAACGATCTATATGTGCCATGGTTTTTGTGCACAAGATGGGAAACTATAACAATATTGATGTTCTCAGCACATAAAGATCCCACAGGGACGTCGAACCATCAGTAAATCGAGAGCTTCACTTTTACACTCAGCTCTCTCTTCACCACAACAGACCAACACGGCGTCCGCATCACTGCGGCCGCTGCAACAATCCGTCTGTCGATCTCCCGTCACTCGTGAACAAGACCCCGAGATGCTTGAACTCCTCCCCTCAGGGCAGGGTCTCGTCCCTGGCACTCTACTCTTTTCATGGCCTCAGATTTGGAGGCGCTGATTCTCATTCCCGCTGCTTCACACTCGGCTGCGAACCATTTCAGTGCAAGAGGCCGTCGCCCGATGAAGCCACCAGAACCACGTCATCTGCGAAAATCAGAGATGAGATCCTGAGACCACCGAAGTGAAAGCCCTCCGCCACTTGGCTCCGCCTAGAAATTCTGTCCATAAAGACTATGGCCCATCACCCAAACGAGTCCGACTTATTGCAGGCAATGCAAACCAAGCTCTTACAACAGCTGTGTAAGGATCAAATGGCCTGTAGCAATGGGCCAGACACCCCATACTGCCAAAGCACCTCCCATAGCACACTCTGAGGGACACGGTCGAGTTCCTTCTCCAAGTCCACAAAGCACATGTAGACTGGTTGGGAGAACTCCCATGCACCCTCAAATATCATTGAGTGGGTAAAGAGCTGCTCCAGTGTTCCACAACCAGGACAAAAACTGCATTGTTCCTCCTGCATCCGAGGTTTGACTAATGGATGAATTCTCCTTTCCAGAACCCTAGGATAGACTAGGATACCCCCCCCCCCCCCCCCCCCCCAGTAACCCTTCTGAAAAATGGGAACCAACACCCCAGTCTGCCAATCCAGAGGTAACATTGTCGAGGTGTGTCCCCCCCAGAAACTGCCTCCTCCATGGAAGACGTGCCAGTGTGATTAAGGAGGTCCTTGAAGTATTCCTTCCACCTCCTGACAATGTTCTCAGTCGAAGTCAGCAGCGCTCCACCCACACTGTGGAGCTAGGGGGTTAGCTCCACGACGGCGCCAACCACCTTGCAGCTCAGTGCAGCAGCTTCAGCAGTGGGAGTGCTGAACATAGTCCATTGTTCCCAGTCTCCCTTGGAATGAAGCTCTGTTGGAGGTGTGTGCTGAAGATCTTACAGACCGGGGCCTCTGCCAGGTGTTCCCAGCACATCCTCACTATTTGTGTCTGTCCAGCGTCCTCCCCCGCCACCTGATCCAAATCACCACCAGGTGGTGATCAGTTGACAGCTCAGCCCCTCTCATTACCTGAGTGTCCAGAACATATGGCCGCAGGTGTGGTGATAGGATTACAAAATCAGTCATCGAGTCTAAAGTCATCAGTTTAAAGTCGTGAAATCAGATCTACGGACTGCTGACGTTGATTTCTAGTCACAATTCTTAACTTTAGGATGCAAGTGATCAAAATATCATTATGTGCATACATTTTCTTTTAACTCACTGTTACTACTGGTTATTTCGTTAGGCTGAGGCAACAAATTAATGTGGCTTAAAAGAGCTGCACACGGGACTCAAACCCTGTTCTTCTGGGTCCAACTCTAAGCTCACAGTTTCCTCCTCCACCTTTACTCAATAACATAACTGTCTTTCCAAAAGACAATATCCCTTAAATACAAAAAATAATTAAAGTTTAACTCATGGAAACCTTATTTTTAATTGTTGCTTTACATTAAGTTCACCTCACCTGGTACACCCTGGACAGGTTTGCCAGTCAGTCGCAGGGCAACACGTTTTCACTCCCAAAGCGTAACATTTTACGCTAGGTGACAAATCATCAACATATTACGTTTTCGGCTACCCACCACGTTCCTAAATGACGACCTCGGAAAAATGAGGAAATATGAGAACCGTATGGACTCAATCTACACATGTTCGCTCTTTTTCTTCAAATCGCTTAGAAACACGCTATTTAACATCATTAAAGTCCTGGTTAACCTCAGGAAAAAGGTTATGGTTAGGGCTAGGGATAAGGTTAGGTTTAGGGCTGGAATACAGGGCTGGAACGTCTATTACCGCGGGAGCGTCATTGCACTGGATTTCGGCCATAACCCGCCACGTACCATAAGAACGCCGAAGGTCTCCTTTTGCGTTCCTCAGGAACGCCGCGGGACGTGACAAAACGTCGGCATCTCGGGAGTGAGAACGGGCTGCGCAGGACTAACAAACAGAGACAGACAACCATTCGCACCATTGGGCAATTCAGAATCACCAGTTAACCTATCCCCACTAACTGCATGTCTTTGAACTGTGGGAGGGGCCAGATTAACCGGGGAGACCCCATGCAAACACAGGGCGAACATGCAAACTCCACACAGAAAGACCTGACGGTGGAATCAAACTCCAAACCTTCTTGCTGTGAGGCAGTGGAGCCTTGAAGTTACACGTGAAAGCTGTTTATTTGGTTTTGGCTGTTGAGACTTTTGAGTCTGGATTGAAGTCACTCTTCTTCTTCTGGCATGCATACACCTGTTTTCACCTTTTTCATTGCAAGTCTGGAACTAGCAAAGATTTCACATTCGGTTTCCTGGCCACTTTTGACATGAGCTGTTAAAATATTTAGTGTTTGTCGCTTTGCCTGCAATGGGAAGAGTATTTGATAACTCAGCAGGGATAAAACTACCACAGATATGCTTTTAATGTGCATTTGTGTGTCAGAAGGAAATGAACCAGTTCTGATCAGCTTGCAGTGAACGGTTTGATTGAAGGAGGCTGCTCCATAAATACCACACGAACACAGAAATATCAATTAACTTCAATGCAAATGAACAATATGGTTTCTGTGCTGTTGTAACAATATAAATCACTCACTGTTGATGAGGACTTGTTCATAAACGGATACTGAATCAATTCTCTCAGGTGATGAAAGGATTGCTGCTACTTTGGTCTGCAGCACAAAAAAGTAGTTTGAGCTTCATGAGGCGCATGCAGGGATGCTTCACGCTGACGTTTGTCATGTTGAAGGACGTCCCTTCACTGCTGCATAGGCAGAAGCTTTTGGACAGTACGTGTAAAGCCAAACACCTGCCAGCTGACAGTTAATTAGTTAAGCTAGCTGTGTCAAAACTGACTTCGCTCCAGGAAACCGTGTCTCATTTTGCATGATCTCGTTTACTTGCATATCTACCTGCTGACTTCAAAGACCAAAAAGCTCAGCTGAACCTTGTGCAGCAAAAACCACATTAGCATAGAGTGATGCTGAGGTTAGCTCGTACATCAAATCAGATAAAGCAGGAACTATTGATCAGATTATTGCTGTGGAGGAAAAAATGCATGTGTTGTTTCTTTGGGCCAACAAAATTTGACTGATAACTAATTTGGTTATGAAACCATAACACAACGTTCCACTTTTTAAACAACACTTTGAATCCATTTACACTGACCTACATGTAAATTTTATCTCATTCATTTTACGGTAAAACTAAAACGTGTCTAGACTGTTGAAGCCGCTCTGGCCCCTGATGTTATCATTTACCAGTGGTCACCAGCAGAGATGGGCAGTAACGTAATCCGATTACATAATCCGATTACGTAATCCGATTACGTAATCCGATTACGTAATCCGATTACGTAATCCGATTACTTTTTTCAAGTAATGAGTAAAGTAAGGGACAGAAACATTAGTGTCCGTTGTGCGTGGGAAGAAAACTTCTTTTTAGAGCGAAAAAAACCCTAAACTTCCAAACAAGCACCGAGTAGCTACGACGTAATGGGAAACTCACAGAGAAACTCGCGGATTCTTCCACTGACCGCTGCACACCTGCACCAGGGTAAACCTCCGCCTACCCCACTCCTGCTTTACAGGTGAAAATAGAGCAACAGGACCGCTAGTCTTTGACTTTATTTATTTTCTGCTGTGTTTTACTTGCATCTATTTGAAAGACTGAGTGTAAACACACAAAATATTTTATTTTATGTGCTGGAATGTGCAGAAAATAGGTTTAAATGTTAAACTAATTTCTTCCAGTCAGAGAATGTTGCAGATAATTAAATTTTTGCTTGATGCATAAAGTTAAAAGATTAAAACTAATAAAACAAGTTTTAAAAAGAGACTTTTCCATTTGATTACATTTTGTATGATGATTATGTAGAAAAAGTAGAATTGGGCTGAAAGATCTATCACTTTATCACCTATTCAGGTTGTAAATCGTGTCTTTAAAAAGTAACTAAGTAATTAATTACTTTTGAAAATAAGTAATCAGTAAAGTAACGGGATTACTTTTTTGGGGAAGTAATCAGTAATTAGTTACTGATTACTTTTTTCAAGTAACTTGACCAACACTGGTCACCAGTGGGATGAGAAACAGTCTCCATAGTTGCTCTTGCTGTCGATCCATCCTCTTGTAACTTTAAGTGGTAACGTTAATAACAAACTGGATGAAAGTCTGTAGCTGATTATAATACAAGAACAGCACGGCTGAAGACGACGCACGGCAGACCCGACCACATTTCACTCTTTATTATTGTTGCTGTTTCAAACCCTCTCGGCTGCAGCTCTTCAGCTGCCAGTCACACATACACAGCAACAACAAACTCAGGACTCAGTCCAGACTTAAATGCAGGGAGGCGTGATGAGCTGACACGCTGCAGCGGCGTCAGCTCATCAGACCACGCCCCTCCACAAGGGTGTAAAGAAACGTGCACAGATACGTGTTGAACATTGTTATCCTGTTGTTTTAGCATAGTTTGGAACATTTGATGCACACGATTAGTTTTGTCATAAAACCCTCCAATTTTTCTAGATAACAGCTATTTCATCTCGCGTATTAATAAAACATGAACGATGACAAACTGTAAATCAGTTCAGTATCAGCAGTAATTATAATGAACAGTTGAAATCAAGAGAGAACTGAGTGAAAATGTGAAGTTCTTCATGGACCAGTCCAGCTGTACATCAACCCCGACCCCGGTCATGAGCTCGGGGCAGTGACCCAAGAAAAGAATAAGATCACAGATACAAGCAGCTGAAATGAGTTTGCTCCAAAGAGTGGTGGCCTCAGTCTCAGAGAAGCTCCAGAGGGATCAGGAGGTACCGCTGCCTCCCGTGAAGAGCAGTCGAGGTGGTTCGGGCGTCTGATCTGTGCCCACAGAAAAACATTGTGCATTGACCCCACTGAGGAAAAAGTACAACATAAAACATGCAAATCATTAACGTCACAATATTCACTGAGGACTGCAAACAATCAGTGCTTGTTACATACTGACCGTCACATAGCCACATGTTGTCCTCTTCTTGTACTGCTACACTTTATTCTCCTTCTCCGTTAACTTGACTTTGCAGGAACTTAAACTGTTGCCGTCTCCATTCCTGCTCTCATATCATTACATATATTAAAAGATAAGCTTTTCAAGGCAAATGGCCAGTTCAGAGCTCCGTCTGTGTCTATAGAGGTTTCTATTGGTAATTATCCACACTAATTATGCTAAATTGGGCAGAAAATATACAGCACCAGACACATTTTGAACAGTGAATCTCTGTCGGTGTGATACAAAGTAACAACGCCATGCTGGTGAGAGTCTCACAGCTGGTACTCATTTGAAATCATGCCAGATGACATCACATGTGTCCCATTCACCAACTGCTATCGGAGATGTATTTGAAACACACACACACACTTGTCGCTAACAAACCTGAGGAATACAATGAAGTTGTTAAAATCCCCTGCACTGCTTCATTATTAGACTCAGATTCGGGGCCACCTACACACACTCCTGGGAGCACAGGTGCTGTTTTTAACATAAATAAGGCGACAGACTCCACCGAACTTCAGAGTTAATGAGCTGCGGCACAATGAATGCGCGTTCATGCACACTTTTGACTTCCTGTGTGAGAGCTACTTGACTGAGACTGCAAGCAAAGTTATTAGTGTTCAATGTAAAGATGAGCCTCCCCACAACACAGCTATACTACTGTGTGTGTGTGTGTGACTCACACAGGTGAGCTGGTTCTCAGAAATGCAGGGATGCTCCTCGTCGGCAATTATTTCAGGTACTCATTGTACGTCTAATAAGAGCCGACAGGCGATGACCCAGCAGAGCTGAGGGTGAGGCAGACTTTTAAAACTAATTATAGTTTATTTAAAAACGTGTAACCGAAGGAAGAGCTGATTCATTTAAAACCCCAAATATTAGACAAACACAGGAGAATAAAGCGATGTGAACAGAGTGTCAACACGAGCGATAAAGGAAGCTGTCACACAGCTACACTGTGACACAGATGGCAGTGAGTGTAGGCTAGTGCCAGCAAGCTCCTCGCTGCTTTCAGAAGGAAATGTTTCCAGGGCAGAACTGAACCTCCAACAACTCTCAAACTTGGCTGCCTGTGGGCAGACGCAACAAGCTGTCAATGCAAATGTAGTTTACTGCTTCTTCCACTTTTTCAGTCTCACATATGCACTCTAGAAAAGTTTGGCCAGGGCTTAATCCCAGGAAGACCTTCTAATGTGGCGAACACAATAAAAGGGTCAGATGTAGCTCGAAGTGAGATGTTTCCTCAAGCTAATTAACTCTGTTGCTTAAATTTGAAAGTATTGGAGTCTAAATAGACAGACGCTATCTCTACTTTCAAGATTAGGCTTAAAACTTTCCTTTTTGCTAAAGCATATAGTTAGGGCTGGACCAGGTGACCCTGAATCCTCCCTTAGTTATGCTGCAATAGATGTAGGCTGCCGGGGGATTCCCATGATGCATTGAGTTTTTCCTTTCCAGTCACCTTTCTCACTCACTATGTGTTAACAGACCTCTCTGCATTGAATCATATCTGTTATTAACCTCTGTCTCTCTTCCACAGCATGTCTTTATCCTGTCTTCCTTCTCTCATCAACCAATCACAGCAGATGGCCCCGCCCCTCCCTGAGCCTGGTTCTGCTGGAGGTTTCTTCCTGTTAAAAGGGAGTTTTTCCTTCCCACTGTTGCCAAAGTGCTGCTCATAGGGGGTCATATGATTGTTGGGTTTTTCTCTGTATCTATGAAGCACCTTGAGGCGACTTTTGTTGTGATTTGGCGCTATATAAATAAAATTGAATTGAATTGAATTGAATTAAACATAATAACAATATAATAAGACTTTCAGCCCAGTGTCCCTGGTCAAAGCCACGTGCCTGTTTGCATATGTGAGGATGGGACACTGTATGTGGAGAAAGGCAGACGCTTCTAGTGATGGAGCTCTGTAAAGGGCCAAACACGCAAAAGACTTTCATTAAGAGTATAACAAGAATCTTTGGACTGCATTGTGCAGCTTCACTCTGAGCTAAACTGTCTTCTTTTTAATTAATTTGTTCATTGTGGCTCTAAATGCAAGTTTGGGACAAATCCAAACCACGGAGATAAGAAAACACAAAAGATGAATTAACAGCAACAGTAGACAAAAGGGTACAATAAACATAATTAGGAGAGTAACGAGGGAGTTCATAAAAGATTCTTTCAACACCAGTAAAAATGAACCGTTCAGCTCAATGCACCTTTAAAACGATTACCACCCAAGAAAACTGTTATATTTGCAAATAGTCAAATAAAAGGACCCCAAGTGCCGATGAACAGCCTCCAATATGGGAGATCAGGGGACATCAGAAATGTTAGTCCAGTTACCGCTGAAGCAGAGCTGCTGTCAGCTGCTCCATCACCACAAAGGGTCACACAGGGAGAGCCCGGCACGCTTGATAGGACAGTTTTACACCAGCTGCCCCAAAGGGGATATGTGTGTGTAAGCAAATGGTAAATGGCCTGTATTTGTATAGCGCTTTACACACCCATTCACACACACATTCACACACTGGTGATGGCAGCTACATTGTAGCCACAGCCACCCTGGGGCGCACTGACAGAGGCGGGGCTGCCGGACACTGGCGCCACCGGGCCCTCTGACCACCACCAGTAGGCAACAGGTGAAGTGTCTTGCCCAAGGACACAACGACAGAGACTATCCGAGCCGGGGCTCGAACCGGCAACCTTCCGATTACAAGGCGAACTCCCAACTGTTGAGCCACGATCGCCCAAATGTGTTAACCACTGTTTTAAAATCTGAACGGTTACTCAAAATGTAACTACATACGTCCTTATTTATGTAGGTAAGAAGTCTCTTTGAAATAAAAATGAGGCCTGACCAGCAGAGACTGTCTCAATATCCTAAACTCAGGCAAAAGTAAAAATAGAAAATGATTTCTAGAGAAGCCAATCCTTGACTGGTTGTGTTCACTGTGTGTTTATCTCCAGGTGTGCCTTTATTGCAGTGTAGCAGTGTGTTTGGGGTCACTATCATATCAAAAAATAAACCAGGTCCAATCAGACGTGGTCAAGAAGCTACTGCACGGTGGATCAAAGTCCGGCAGCACTTTTCTGCATTCATAATTCCATAACTTTGATAAGCCACTGGCTGAAACGCAGCAGTTGATCATGACAGAAGCTTCGCTGTAGACGCTCACTGTTGGGAGCTTCTCCTGACCTCCTCGGTTTAATCCCATCAAACCAGCTGCAAATGATTTTTAGTCCATTTCTTGTGTCATTAGTAGGACTGGTACTTACAGCATGCTTTTCCGCTCTGAGTGCTCAGAGCACTTTGCATGACAAACCTCATGAACCCAGACATGGAAGCACGTTTTCCCCATGCCTAAACTACACTACCTTCAAGTGCATATGAACTTTCATTCTTAATCTATAGAGTTTGATATGATGTCGACCCCCTGAAGTCAGACACAGATGTTGGATGAGACGGCCTGGCTTCCACTCTCTACTCTTACTCATCCTTCCTAGGGCTGAGGTCAACCTCCAAACTCTTGATGGAACTTCGTTGTGCACTGGTCTGCAGTCATTTTGAATGCCAAACTGCTTCCACAAAGTTCAGAGCATGAAATTGTCCAAAATGCCTTAGCATGCTGAAGTGTTAACAGCTGAGCCCAACTCTCAAAACACACATAATCCTCCCTCAACCAAACTTTCCACTTGGCACAAAGCAGTCAGACAAGTACCGTTCTCCTAGGAACCGCCAAACCCAGGCTCGTCCATCCGATTGCCAGGCAGAGAACTGTGATTCATCCCTCCTGAAAACAAATCTCTACTCCAGAGTCCAGAGGCGTCGTGCTTTACAACACTGCATATTCTGTCCCTCGGGTTATTCTAAGGTATGTTTTCTATAAGTTTGTTATATGGCAGGTCATTATCATTCGTTCTGTAATTAACTGTTGCAACGTGTCAGAAAATATGTTTATTCCTGATCTTGTTTGGGCAAAGCCTGCCATCTAGTGGGTTCACAGGGTAGCGCCATGTAAGAGCTCAAGCAGTGTTTTTCTCCCAGCGCTTGACAGGGACGGTCAATTTCTCTGTGTCCCTGTAAATTCCTGCATCTGACGCCCTTGAAAAGGCATAATCTGTAAATGTGGCAAAACAATTGATTGTTCTCACTTATTAGTACCTTGTTCAGCAAAGTAATGAGTTTCTTGTGTGTTTAGCGAGTTTGTTACATTACTAGCATAAGCTAGCTGTTAGCCCTTTCTTTAGCCTGCTAGCATGAAACATACCAGCATGTGGTGTTAGCTGTATCTCTTGACATGTGTTGATACTGAGATTGTGTAGTGACTGTTTACATAAATCAACAATATTTAATGTAATCTTTGTGTATTTGTATGGAGAGTGAATACACTGTATTCTGTTTCTGTTATTACAGTTTTACAAAAAGAAAAATAAGGATCAGTAAAGCTCTGAAGAACTCCACGCGCTCTCCTGAGTGTTTACTGAAGCCATTTAATGTTTAGCTCTCTGCATAAGCTGGATAGAGACATTCAGCTGAGGGCAGAAGACTGCATGTGGTGCTTTGTCCCGATCAGAAGTTTAAGACCAGACTTGAAAAATGGCAAAAAATCCTATTTTGCATGGTTGGGTTTTAACAAGGTTCCCAGGAGAGCTTCAACATGCAACAAGAAGAAACGTTAGCAAGACGAAACATTTCTTTGAACGTGCAGTTTATTGGAAACAATGCTTCCACTTTGTCGTAATAACATTAACAGCTGACTGTAGAATATTTACAAACATTTAATGGGAAATTTAATTTAATGGTAAAATTCCAACTTGGAATTTTACCATTAAAGAGGCTGAACCATTCCTGAGCTTCAGCCCACACAGCATCACTTTCCCAAAGGAGACTGGACATCTGAGGACTGTTGCAGAGTTTATCATTTTTATCTATATTTTTGATAAAAGCCTTATAAAACCATTCACACTATTCCCACACTGGTAATGATGTAGATTCTACTCCAGTCACCATCACTGTGGCAGACATCCAAGAAAGGGTCTCCAGTATGAACAGCTGGACAGCACCAGGTCCAGACATGGTTCACACCTGCTGGCTGAAGAAGCTGACTGCACTCCACGAGCGTCTGGCAGCACAAATGAACCAGCTGCTAGAGACACGCAGAATGGCTAGGGGGCGTCTCCCATTCTGACCTCGGGACTTCCAGGTTATACTCGGCAAAGATGTTCCTGTACACTATGCCGGGCACTTGGTTGCTGCCATGATTAGTGCCTTTCTTTCCGTCCAGCTTTGTCCAGCCACTGGTAGGATTTCTGGATATCAGCCACCTCCTCTATCTGCCGGTGGTACCTACCGTGCAGGGGCCTGTCCTTCCATGATGGTTCCTCGTCTCCCTCCTCTTTCTTGGGTTTCTGCTGCCTGAGCTATTCACTGAGCACGCTGTCAGTTGGGGCCATCTTCGTGATGTATTCTTGGATGTTTGTTGTCTCATCTTGAACCCGGCCCCCTTCCTTCCACTTAGCGTACAGCCTCATTGTGCTGGACTTGGGGTAGCTCCATGCATGTTAAGGAGCTTCCTGGTCTTGATGTCAGTGGCTTCTATCTCCTCCTTTGGCCAGCCTATTACCCCAGCAGGGTACCTGATCACGGGCAGGGCGTAGGTGTTGATGGCCCGGATCTTGTTGTTACCGTTCAGCTGACTCCTCAGGACTTGCCTGACCCTCTGCAGGTACTTGGTGGTTGCAGCCTTTCTAGCGGCCTCTTCATGGTTCCCATTCACCTGCGGGATCCCCAGGTACTTGTAACTGTCCTCTATGTCTGCAATGTTGCCTTCTGGTAGTTCGATCCCCTCAGTTCTGACTACCTTCCCTCTCTTTGTTACCATCCGACTACACTTCTCCAGCCCAAACGACATCCCAATGTCATTGCTGTATAGCCTGGTGGTGTGGATCAGTGAATCGATGTCTCGTTCACTCTTGGCATAGCACGATCTTATATCCTTGTGTTGGTGTTGTTCCCAGATCATCATACTAAAGGTTGTTCCAGGATCAACATTGCAAGTGACCAATCAGAATGTTGTGATGTCATACTTTTGCGACTTCGGGAAAAACCGGCGTAAAACAAAAAACTGTACTTAAGCTGCGAGAGACCGCCTTTGTCCGCCGATCAACAGACCCTAACCCTGACCCTTTAATAAAAGCTAAGCAGAATTGATATTGTCCTTGCAACATTGGAATTTCATAAATGCACGAATGGGTTGGTGCGCAAAAGAATAACGTCACAATAATGTGATTGGTCACTTGCAATGTTGAACCTGGAACCTGGGAACAACACCAACATGACGATATCAGATCATCCCTTGGCATACAGCTTGATGTCATCCATGTACAGGAGGTGGCTGACAACTGCTCCGTTCCATAGTCGGTATCTGTAGCCAGTCTTGTTAATGATCTCACTGAGGGGGTTCAGGCCTATGCAGAACAGCAGTGGGGACAGAGCATCTCCTTGGTAGATCCCGCACTTGATGGTAACTTGTGCTATGGGCTTGGAGTTGGCCTCTAGTGTTGTACGCCACATCCCCATTGATCAGTGTTTTCAAGCAGGTTGTCACCAAATGTAAGTTCAGGATGTTTAGGAAGAACATTTCTGACATTTCGATCAATAATAATAATAATGAGACTAAACCTAGTTTCACTGGGTTGTGCTTTGACATGAAAGATACTGGAGAACAATAAAGCAATTTCTTGAACCCATGATTCCCGTGGGAAATGAGAGTCGAGGGAAATAAATCCCTCACATGGAATATGAGTAAATCAGATACAGATGAGATCTCCACTGATATGTGTGATCAAATCTGAAGAGCGAACACAGATTCCAAATGCCAGAATGTGCCTTTGAAGGAGATACAAATCATGAGTCATTTTGTTTTCTGGACTGCTTCTGCATTTCACGAAGACAGTGAAGGAAAAAGACGTGGTGAAAGACGCCTGCTGACGGGCATGTAGCAGGAAGAGAGCTGATATTGATCCAACACAGTGTAGCTTTTAACCTTGGCCAGTATGTGTGATGTAGAGAAGCTCGTTCACATTAGCATCCATGAGTGTGACAGCTTTAAACGGCTGTTTTTCCAACTCTCAGTCTTCATTCTCCTTCACGTTTGAATCCCCCTGTAGATATGACAGAAATGTCTGCTCAAGTCTTTGAGTTCTGCTCATTTTTAAATATTAATATATTTTAATATATTTTAAATCAAGGCCTGGTCTTCACAGGACGCCCACCACAAACATGTGATTTATAGAATATGATGCTGAATATTAAGTATTCAAAATGAGCTCAACCTTACAGATGTATAACAGTGATATTCTTATTATTTAATGCTGATGGGGAGTATTTGTCTCCAGAAAAAGATTATTTTTACTTTCATCCACAGTTGTCCAATAATACTGTTTGTGTTTTATTGCTTCTTTTCTAAAGGAACGGTGTGAAATATGCCTCCAGCACTTGTTGTTTTTAGCTGCTGATAAATAATTTTTGTTCATATAGTCGATATTTATTTAACTACAGAAGCAATAACATTAATTCCTCAGCGAGGAACGAGTGCAGAAAGGTGAAGCCGTCCATGCAGAGAACAGACAGGCAGCACACGCCACTGATCCCGGCACTGATAGAAATTTGGGCAGCTCCAAAGAACTGGACGCTGGTGATGGTGAAGATAAGGTGGAGGCTTGGATGGAGTGACCTGTGAAGGAGGTGGGCTGCATGAAGGAGTCTGTGAGGGAAGCTGAAATATGAACAGTGTGATTTAAAGTATGCAGAGTGGAGGCTGATTGGCTTGAAGAAGGAAAGCAAAAAGATGATTGGACCACAGCGATGATGCCAACGTCGAGTTTTACAGTGTCAATTCAATTCAATTCAATTCAATGTTATTTATATAGCTCCAAATCACAACAAAAGTCACCTCAAGGCGCTTCATAGATACAGAGAAAAACCCAACAATCATATGACCCCCTATGAGCAGCACTTTGGCGACAGTGGGAAGGAAAAACTCCCTTTTAACAGGAAGAAACCTCCAGCAGAACCAGGCTCAGGGAGGGGCGGGGCCATCTGCTGTGATTGGTTGGGGTGAGAGAAGGAAGACAGGATAAAGACATGCTGTGGAAGAGACACAGAGGTTAATAACAGATATGATTCAATGCAGAGAGGTCTGTTAACACATAGTGAGTGAGAAAGGTGACTGGAAAGGAAAA
>NC_142119.1:32125000-32210000 GCF_056152115.1 Neolamprologus brichardi | reverse complement strand
CAGTTTTAAAATTTTAATGGCAAGCCACTATGTCCAGTTATGAATATATATATATATATATATATATATATATATATATACATAAGCCTTCTTTTTTCTTAATACTGTTGTCATGGGTTTTTTTTTTAAAGCGTTTTCCACGGACAGCGCGAAAACAGTCAAGAAAGAAAAAAACCCACCTCTTTCCTATTGGTGGAAAAATGTACCCTGTCGACCAATACAAAAACGGCAACACGTGGCATTTGGTTGTTTATGAAGGTGGGAAAGTTTTGGGAGTGAGACAGAGCCAGCGAGAGAGAGATTTTTGAGATTTGTGACGTTTAGCGTGTAGTTAGTGTTGTGTTGTCTTGTTAGTGTGTCAGTGAGGGCACTAATGAACGTCACAAAGGCAGATTACGGTGTAAACTCTGTCTCCATGGAAAACCGGAGCAGTGATACATCTCCCGCTGTCAGGCCTGCAGGTTTGTGCTGTTCTCCTCTGTGGGGACAATTTCTTTCTTTTTTTCTTTACTTCTTTTTTTACAGCACAAATAATTTGTGGGGGTTGTTATTGTGACACCTGATTGTTCTCTCATTTTAGTTACAGTATTTTTAAATGGTTGTACAAAATTTTAAAAAAAAAAAGAAGCCAGCTGCATCGGCTGCGTGTTTAAATAAATAGTTGTATATAACTTTATTGTTTACAAAATTTGTGCATAAGCTTTCAAAATGTACAATTTATTTCATTATTGTACATTGTATATTGCATTTCAAGTTATGAAAATAATTTACTAAACATGTCTGTGGTTTTTACAGTAAAAAAAACTACTACTAGGATTTTATGTTTTTGTGTGATTTCAGATCAGTTGTGTTGCTACAGCATGCCAATGAAAAAATAACTGTAAATTCAGACACGTGAGGTTGAGCCGAAGAGATGACACCAAGCAAGGCGAGGAAAAAATAATTTAACAATTTGTTTAATTATTAAGCTAACCCAGCAAATCATGAAAAATCAGGTTTAAATATTTGTTCATGAAAGTGCAGATTTTACATAACAATTTGATTTTTTTCTAACAAAAAAACTGTGAAACTTAATTTAGACTGTGTGTGTAAATGAACCGCCGCATGTTGTGTAGCTTTCTGGATTTTCTACTTATTGGGCCACAAATTTATTTATCATACGGGCTACACAGCACACAACACCAACATTCACATGTTTTATGTAACTGAGATGTTTAATTATGCGAGCTACAGACAATAATTAGGTTATAGACTATATTTATATAAAACGTGTACTGCATTTGAATTATTTTAACCACATGTAACACCTGCATATGTGGGTTTTTAAAAGAAGGCTTTGGTTTTGCTACCCCATTTCATTTCCATGCCACCCTAAGAAAATTTCTCTTGACCCGCCCCTGACAGTAAAGAGAAACCTGCGCTGTGGTTGAAGGAAGGTCCAGCCACAGAATGGATGATGAATGGACGAATGTGTGTTGGGGCAAAATAAAACTTTTTAGATGGACATTTGAGCTGCATCTGAGGAGCTGAGCTGTGGTGTTTCATGTGATGCTCTGCAGGACAGAAATGTCAAAGTTCAACTTCAGAAAGCGTTCAGAGACGTTTCCACGTTAGTCTGTTGAGCAGAGACTCACAGAGGAGCTGCAGGTCTCACGGAGATGAATCCTGCAGGTCAAATACCAGGACAAACCACCAGGAGGCAGCAGCACGCTGACACATGCATGAACAAAAGACACTGACAACAACAGGAAGCATCAGCAAGACTCGAAAACTGTCGACTGAAGATATTTAAATACTGTATATTAAAAAGAACAAGTACTAAAACATCAACACAGACAAAACATATGTAAACATAAACTTGTGCTTAAGCTCTGTGACCTTTGAACTTGTGAGAGCGTCCCGATGCAGAATAAATCACGCGTGAGTTTCCTGTTATTTTCTGAGCTCGTCACAGAAACTGGTTTCATCACAGATTTATTACAAAGTTTGTGTTGGATGATGAAATAAGAACATTAGAGCACATATGTTCACATATATTACCTTTTACTTCACCTAAACATTTACATAATGTTTTATGCTTTTTATATGAACATCACATACATATATGATGATATTGTTGATTTATTGATGTGTATATCACTTTAATGCTGCAGCTGTTGATGGTTTTAATCACCTGTCTACTGCTGGCCATCCCGATCCGTATAAACAAGCTTAATTTAAGTAACTAAAACTTGGAAGACAACAAAAACTAAAGTACTTTACTTGTACTCTATTGCAGTAGACGTGACGATTGGTCCTTGTTTTTGATTCTCAGAATAATCCTTCTTTCTCTGATTCTGGCCTCAGCGCAGGGTCAACCCTCACTTCATCGTCCGTCTTAAACAGGCTGATTTAGCTTCTTCTTTAGGTTTGAACAGCAGGGGGCCAGGTCTTCCTCCTTTCTATTATATCATCCAGATCCATCCAGTGTTTCCAGCAGCCTGAGCTCTGGGCTCACAGGATTATTGTACATACAACGAGGTCATTATTACAAACTTGGGTCATGTTTAATCAGAACATCTACCACAGGAACTGGAAATATGGAAGAAAAACGAAGCAGATCCAGGTAAAGGAAAATACAGCTAGCTGAAATGAAGCGGAATGACCCTTTAAGCTGGCATTTCAGATCAGCAGATACAGAGGAAATATCCGTCTCTGCGTCGAGCTTCTCACGTTCATATAAATGAAAATATTCACCTTTTTAAAAGAATTTATTCAATGTTTAATTTATCCATCAATCAGCAAATGAGCTAAAACATAAATAACTGGAAATAACATTTCAAAACACAAACATGCAAAATATTGAAAAAAGTGTCAGAAAAAAAATATCCACAAATATGAACAAATGTAATAAATAGAGTAAAAAAATGCCCAGAGTGTCAGAAAACATCATATTTAATGAAACGTGAAGACTCTGAATGAACCAAAAGTGTAGAAAACAAACTGCTGAACAAAGCAGAGAAAAACACTTGAACATGTGGAGAGCTGATGGGACGAACATCTGGACCTCCACCTCCTACGATAACTGTCTCTGACATCTGTCCACGGACAGACCAGAGACACAGACGGGCATCACAGGAAGCAGTGGCGTGCCGCTCTGTCTGATGATCGACTGAACCCAGTGACATGAAACGGTTTCCTCAGACTCTCTGAGGGAGTCCCGCAGGGTCCCATCTCAGGCCTCGTTTCATGTTTTTGTATAAATAACATTGTGAGAACATGTTTCCGGTTAAAGGCGCCTTCATGCAGAGGACACGGTGCTGAGATGTGTTTCAGCTGCAGGAGTCACTGGAGGTTTTTCAGTAAGCGCTCCGAGATCTCTCAGCGTTGGTGTTTTCCTTTAGGAGGAGATTTAAGGAAATATTCGTGTATCCGGGTGAATGATGCTCTTTTCTTTAGAGTGCTTATTGAGCACTTGGTGGAAAATCTGAAGAAGGCTGAGACCTGTCTGTTTTTAAGTTTTCACGTCCATGATTCAGTGAAACGGGAGGTTCTCTGAGTGTAATCAGCTGACTTAAACTGGACAACTTTCATTTTTGAGTCATCTGATGATTCATTTCTGAGGTTTATGGATCACACAGGGTCAGAGAGGCACTGTCCTCGTCAGCAGAGCTTAATGTGACTTGATGTCCAAACAGCATAAATGGATCTTTAATCTTTGGGGTTTTCATCGCTGGATTTAAATGATGTTCTCCTCAGGATGAACTCAGGATTTAGCTCACAGGAAGTTCAGTCCACTGAATGATCACATGACCTCAGAGGAGTCTCTCCAGGATGGTTTCACTCAGTAGTTCTTCAGTTTGAACACCTTGCTGAGCCTGGACTTGGCGCTGGAGTAGATGAGGAAGGAGCCTTCGTCCGTGCTGAAGTCCTCCCAGTCTCTGCAGCCGAACGTGGGCAGGCTGTGGACAGGAACGAAGCCCTCGTAACCCTGCCACCTAAAATCACACACAGAGGTCACCTGAGCTCAGGTAACACGTCACACCTGAGCAGATGAGCACTTACGCACCTGTAGACAACGCTGTTCAAAGAGTACGAGCTGCCGTCGTGAGAGTTCGCCACCACCAGGAACTTTTCATCTCCGATGGTGAAAAACTCCCAGTCCAGCGCACTGAACACACGAAGGAGGAGAACAAGACGACACCGTGAAGAGCAGCTGTTTTTGGGATTTTTACAATGAACCTTTTCTATAAAATTTATTTACGTTTTCAGGTCTTAAATTAACTGTTGAAGAAAGTCCTGAAAAACAAAGAAAAAAAGATAATATGTTTCTACAGCTAAGCTTAGCAATCCCCAAAAAATGTCCAAAAAATGACTGTTATAGTTCAAAAATAATAAAAAAAAATAAAGTGGAAAAGAAAGGTCATCAGTATCCTCAGAAAAAAAATATTATTAAGTATAATAAATATAAATGAACACACATATGCACATGAATTCATATAAATATAATAATATGTATTAAAAAATTAAAAAAACATAAAAAATTATGTTCATAATATTTACGAATATTTATGGAATAATAAATAAATATTAAAAAAAATCCAAAAATTAAAAACGAACAAAATCATCAAAAAGTGATAATAAAAAAGAATGAATAATGCAAATATAAATAATTTAATAAAGATATAAAATACTATGAACAAAATGTTGAAAAGTTATTAAAATATGTTTTTTAACAAAATGTAAATGATCTCAAACGAATGAATAAAATTCCAAATGAAACCTTAAACAGACATCAGGCTTCTCGGTGCTGATGGCTTCCTTTTAATGATCAGCAACGTTTCCACAGTGACTTTGAAATAAATGTTATTCAGCCTTTAATCTTCGTGCTGCTCCTTTAATCTCCAGGTAAAAGCAGGAAGTGTATCTGAAGACATGTTAAATGAGCCCAGGTGTGACGCTCACCTGTGTGTGAGGATGTCCTGGAAGCGGATGAAGGTCTGTGTGAGCGTGTTCAGTTCGTACACGGTGGAGTTGATGCTGTAGACACTCGTGCCACGATCAGGGATCCTCTGACTGTTGGCGACGGCGAGGAAAAACCTGCCGTCGATCTGAAACGGCTCCCAGTCTGTCGCTCCAACTGTCTGCGGAAAGAAGAGGACACTCAGAGAACCAGGGTACGAAGGGTAACCCTCTGATAATCGTACACTTGGTGGGCGGGGCTTTGACTGCAGGAGTCCCTTCAACGCTGCTTTTAGTGGAGAAAGAAGAACTTCTCCTTGGCATGGTGGATGCTGATTGGCCAAACCTGGAGAAAACAACCACAACTGGTGACAGTGTGAACACACAGCTCAGGTCATTAGGATGAGAAATGAGTCCATCAGAGGAACAGCTGAGAGTCAGAGGCTGAGGCGGTTTGGACATGTGCAGAGGAGGAAGAGTGGATATACGTGACGAGGATGATGAAGCTGGAGCTGCTGGGCAGGAGGAGAAGAGGAAGATCTGCACTGCAAAGAAGCTTAACTCTAAAACGAACACAGCTGTTAGGGTTAGATGAGGAGTTAGAGGAAGATTCCAGCTCATGTGCAGTAAGTGTGATCAGGATCAGTCACAGGGAAAAACAAAGCATCAGTTGATGGAGGCAGTTGAGGCTCAGGCCATCCACCTTTCAGAAAGTAGGTGTTTTCATCCCTGCTGCCTCCACTCTGCAGGCTGAAGTATCCTCGGGTGGGTGAACAAGTGTGTTTGCATGAATGTCAGACGTATGTGGGAAAGAAGAACTCGTCTGACTGCGAGGATGAGCCTTCTATCATTTAAAACACCAATGAGCACTGTGTAATCTATTACTTTGAATTGAGTAATGACTCCATCACTGCTTGTGAGGTTTTAAGCTCACTGTACACACTGATCCATCCATTTTCTTCCACTTATCCACGGCAGCAGCCCAAGCAGAGAAGCCCAGACCTTCCTCTCTCCAGCCACCTCCTCCAGCTTGTCCCAGGGAACACCACGGCATTCCCAGGCCAGCCGAGAGATATAATCTCTCCAGCGTGTCCTGGGTCTGCCCCGGGGCCTCACCCAGGAGGCGCCCAGGAGGCATCCTTGTCAGATGCTTAAACCACCTCGACTGACTGCTTTCGATGTGAAGGAGCAGCGGCTTAACTCTGAGCCCCTCCCTCTCTAAGGGCGAGGCCAGCCACCCTTCAGAGGAAGCCCATCTCAGGCCAGGCCCGGGGAGCGTCTGGTGGACTTTGGGATTCACTGACACATCACAATGAAATAAGGAGGAAGCTTTTAAATGAAGTTATAATTCAGTGTTTTATACGTTACTGTAATGTGAGACTATGAAACGCTCTGCTTCGTGCTGCCTGTGTGCAGCGGCTCGTGCAGCCTGCAGGGGGAGCTGGTGAGGTCTGGCTGGGTCTGATTGGAGCTATTTGCGGCTCCATTAGTCGTGTTGATGTCTGAGCAGTTTAATGCGTGCTGTGCTGTCAGCAGCTGAATTACAGGTTCAGGTGGTTTCATGATGCTTTAACATGTTTTTGTGGTTTTCAGAAGCAATAAAAGTCTTCTTCAGCGCGCAGCTGGAAACCCCCTCGCACACACGCATTAATTACACTGCTCTGGTTTCCTGTTTCATCTTTGACATCAACAGACGGAAAAACATATTTTCATCAGTGTAAGATGATTTTTATGATCTGCTTTCATGTGCACATCTGTCACCACATTAATGTTTTAAACAAGCAGCTGTGTCTGTGCAGGTATGGCTGTTTACCAGGCTGCAGGTACACAGCGCTCATCATCATCACCACCTTCACCATGAAACCCCAAACACTGACTTTAATAAGACCGTTATCTTTGGTTGTCACCGCAGGAGCGAATGATGCGACAGGTTCTGGGGAGGAGGAGCTAAAACAACTCAGAACGGGGTCGAGAGTAATGGCAGGAAGGTTTGAGAGTAAGTCAGTCCCAGGTGAACCTGAGATCACGCTAACAACACTGAAGCTCCAAGACCCTGCAGATATTAGGGGCGGGGCCTGTTTGACCGACCGGTGGATGGCGACACAGGCGGCTGTAGCTGCTAGCTTCACCTGAACTGGACCTCTGCAGCGTGTTGACATCATGTGACCAGTAACATGGCTGTACTAACAGACCGTCCAGGAAGGCGGAGCGGCAGTTTGGTGAGAGAAATTTGAGCATTTTGATTGGATGTTAGCTGAATACTCACACTCCTCCAAATATGGTAAATTTTTCCAAAAAAACAGCTAAATGAGACTAAAACGGAGGCTTCAGAGAGCGTGATGTCACAACGGATACATCCACCATAATCCAGAGTAAGCGAGATGAGGACGAGGAACCTGAGTTTGTGAGCGGCGAGCGATCCAAACACCCTGCAACACGCTCCTGTGATCCAGGATCAACGACGAGCAAAAAAACACTGAAGCTCAGAAATTAAGGGGCAAAAACACAAGTGTGGCTGGAAAACAGCGTTTACCTGCAGAGGCACACCTGCACCAATCAGAGGCCGGCTGAGAGCGAGGTGTTTCCCTGAAGCTGTGAGTCAGCGTGGTATTTTTACCAGCCTGTGATTTGCGGTCGGGCAGCGTCACGCCGCTGCTGTTATCATGTGACTCACTGACAACATCCTCATTGTCATGTCTGCTCTGACATCTGCCAGGACTCACCTGGACAGGTAACCAGCACCGCCCCAGCTAAACACATCCTGAGGGGGGCGCTGTCTCAAGTTCATCCTCTGAAGAGGACGCACAAGATGAAACAATTCTGTGAGAATAAATGTGAGCGGACATGTTTCACTCTCACAATAAAATAATCCTTTAAAGTTTGGCTCATATCGCTGAGTTTCAATATGTAGGATGATTAAACGATCCCGGATAATAAAAAAAGTTTAATTCATGAATGAAAAAGATCATTATGTGATGAAGCCAGAAGAAGCCATCTATGTCCACTGTGAGCGACCATCTTTGAACAGAGGCGGTGGTTTACGACACCAACTCTCTGCCATCTGTAATCCAGTTTTGAGATCCCTCCCACACGCCTTAACGCCCACTCACATCCTGGGCCATGATAAGGTGGGGCCAGGTTTCACAATGAACTCACCCGAAACTCTGGCTGATTGGGACCCACACCCAGTTTCACACCTTGACTCAGGCGATTAGAGGATCATCAGGGGGTCCTTTTGTCCCTCTGTGCGGGGACACTCCCACTAGGTTTATATCTGGGACTCTCCATCATTTGACCTTAGAACTGAAGAAGCTTCTCGGAGGAGAGGTGAAACGTCTTCAAGTAACTTAAAGAAGTCCAGACGCTTTTCTTTGCAAGCTCCTTAGACTACGATGACCTGGATGACTGAGAACCTTCACAGATATCATTATGTGACAGAATTTAATAGATATGAGAAAAAATATCTTTCTTCTGAAATGTTTGTCATAAATCATTCATGTGCGAAGAAGCTACGTCTGTCACGTGTCCAGGTCTGCCAGACAGGAGACGCAGCATCTCAGGACTTCCTGCTTCATTAAAAATAGAAATAAAAATAATAAAAATAAAGTCTCTCTTTGGTAAATCACATTTTTAAATGTTCTTCTCTGTATTTAATCAAATAAAACAATCTACAGTTATACTGATAATCTCCATAATCAATCAAATCTATGTCTCTCATGTTCATCACTTTGACCTGCTGACAGGTCTTGCAGATTTATCAACTCAATCTTAGTAATTGGTGCATTTACTCGAATCCTGGGAGTTAAGAATAAAGAGATCGGTGGGGCTGTTCTCACAGCTGTTCAACATCCATGTCAAAAGGTTAGCAGGAAGTTAGCGAGATAGTAAAGATGACACACCACGGTGGTTAGCTGCAGAGCTGTGGTTAGGCTAATGTAAACAGATTAATTAATCTGCTGCTGGTTTGGATTACTCTGTGAAAACGCCCTGATCCTCAGCTGACACACCTGAGCTTAAAGACGTGCTGCACGTGACCAGAGCTGATGAACAGCAGGACGAGCGAACGCGTCGGTTTTATTAATGATGCAAACAGCCAGAGGTCAACAAGCAGGCAGATTACTGAGTACAGATGACTTCATGTTCAGGAAACATCTCTGCAGGAGGGTTTAACCAACCATGGGCCTCACAGCTGAGTCCAGCCTGCTTTGTGAACATGCTTTCTCTGGAGACGTATGAGCTTCGAAACCAGATGTCACTGTCAGTCATCTACAGTCACCCACTGGTCACTGCATCAGTGCTAGGAAACTAACTGTATATAAAAGAAGGACGGAGTCACCGTGACATCACCGCTGGTTAGTGAGGTCATGCTGCGAAGCCACAAACTGAACGTTATTGCTGTCACCGTGTTTAAAACCAGAGGTCTCTGGTGTGCACTAGATCTGACTCTGAAACTGACCGATGCTGCATTCTCATTGGCTAATAACTCACCAATGACCAAACCCTATGTTGCTGTCCTCTGTGACTGTAACTGGACGATAATTTCCAAAATGAGCTTCATGTTTTATTTACAGCTGAAACATGAGGGAAAAATTCACTGAGCTCAAGTCAGCTGAGCAGGACACTCACAGACAACCAGAGGAGTCGCCCCCTGCTGGCCATTAAACGTTAGTGCACTTCCTCTTTGGTGTAACATTTCAGACCAGGAAGGTAAAAGGTTTACGAAAGCCGACGGTGGGGAGACTCTGAAAGACAGACAAACACTGACCTGGATGCTCTGGAAGGTCTGGAAAGAGCCGTCCAGCCAGACGTAGATGGTGGAGCTGATGATGGTGGTTCGACCGTCAAAGGTGTTGGCCACCACCAAAAAGTGGTACGGCCCCACAGTAAAGAACTCCCAGTCGTAGGCTCCGGATGTCAGCAGAGTCTGGTTCACCTCAAATAGCTGCAGAGACAGGAGGGACGGGTTGGGACCGAAAACATGAGGACAGAGACGATCAGCAGCATTTATAAAGGACAGGACAGAGAGGACATGAACGCTCGTGGCAGGACAGGAGAAGATCTCATGTAGTGACTGAACAGCAGCACCTTTGTGTCGGGGTTCCACCTGTAGATCACACTGTGGATGTTGTGGTTGGAGTCTCTTTCTGAGGACACACAGGGACACATTGACATGATTTTGACACTTCAGTTCTCGTCCATGTGATCACAGAGTAAAGACAGAGAAGTGCATCCAGCTCAGAAGAACGAGTCGTCTAACAACGAGGAAACACAAAAACCATCACATGAAATCTCCACGGAGATTAGCCTCAACAAAAGGGAATCACCGTCAGCTGCATCTCACACCTTCATGTAATCTAATTACATCTCTACAAAACCCGGAACTGAGTCTCTATTTGTTTTTTGTACCTAACCAACACCAGATTATCTTCAGGATCAACCTTGGCTAATTTCTTTTCAGAGTGACTAAGATGATGGACTCTGATCTGCAGGACCATCCAGCTACCAAATGCTCAGAAAAACACAGGTCTTTGAATCACTGTGGCTGTGATAGAACAGACTGATGGTTTGGACTGTGCTTGGTGCAAAGACACAACCTCATTCAGTTTCTGTTTCAGGTATTTTACCCACAGACTAACAGGTAGAGATGACGACGGACAAATACATGTTTGACCAAACTGTTTGGTTTACGGTTGAGACGAGTTTCTAACCTTCACCCTCGATATGGAGCTCTCAGAGCTTTGACTGTTTGTTTTCCACGTGTGAGCTGAGTCGTGCACAGACATTGCCATATTAAAGTTTGTCATTGATGCTATCTGAAGGGTGTGTGTCAGTACTCATGGAGGTACCTGCAGGCCTAAACCTGCCCACTTTAAAGTTCTCTGCATGCAGACCGGAGGTTTCCTGGATGCACGTTTGTGAGAGGGATTAGCATCCATGAAGTGAAAATAATCCACGTGTTTAGTGATCCTGGTTTGTCCAGTTACAGTTTGAGTTCTGTGAAAATGAAGGATGGTTAAAACAGTCGTGGCGGTGATGTTCAGACCTGTGACTCGAATAAAGTCTCCTTCAAAATCATTTTATCTGAGTTGACTTTTTTCTACAACACAAATGTGTTTGAGTAAGTTTGGATAGTTTGGTTGGAGACACGACTGCAGACGACCTGTTTTTAAATAAAGACATTAAAATATTCTTGTAAATGCAGAAGTTTGAGGTTTGAACCATTAATGAATCTTTAAAATATCCCATCTGATTTTTCACAGCCTGCTAGCAGCTAATTATTTACCCGGTACAAAAGTCCCTTCATAATCTGCCAGTTTTTGCTCGTTTCATGTATTTAGCAGATAAAGAGGACAGAAAATCAAAGTTGGCCCATTTATATCGAACGTGTTGGTGTTGAGGTGATTTCGGCCGGTGCGCTGTGAGTTCACCATCATTCAGAATAAACACGAGCTCAAACAGAGAGACGGCGCACAGAGGTGTGTGATCTAACCACAGTACACCTGCACAGCCTCAGCCTCAGGAGTGTTTTATCTTTACAGGAAGTGCACACATGAATGTGTTTGAAGTGTTTACACTGACGAGGAGATACGAGCTCTTCAAAGCTCCTGTTTGGTCAGGTGGAAACCTTGTATCTCCATCATCAAAAAGCCTCGTTTTAACCTCTAAACCCATCAGAAACGACCGGCTGCTCAGGAGCTCCTCATCCCGCTGCAGAGACTCGTTAAACTCAGATACTTCCTTCACTGTGGAAAATACCCTGAACATGAAGGAAAATCAAATTTAAGGAATAAATACTGCCGATCAGGAACGTTTGATCCTGAAAGTTCATCTTTGATCTGGAAATAAAAAGAAAAGTTTTATTAAAGGCTCTGTTTGCAGCATTTTTATGCATGAAATGCTTCGTTGGCCTCACAGACTGCAGGAGAGGGACATCTCAGGGCACAAAGAGCCGACGCCACTCTCCATTTATTATTTTTAAATTTTGATTAACTCAGAAAGACGTGGCCTGATGATGTTCTCCTGTGGAGACAACATTGAGCTCTTATCCTGGTTTTGTGTGAAGCCCCAGCAGCTGCAGTGATCCATTCATTTAAAATGAAAAAGACTGCATTACAGCCCACTTCCTGTTTACCTCGTCTGTGATTGGCCACGACCAGAAAGCTGTGGTTGTGAATGCGAAAGGCCTCCCAGTCCTGGGCAGTGTGAGTCTCCAGAGTCTGATAACGGACGAAACGCCGCCGCCGCCGATGCCACTGATAGATGACAGACCGCTCAGACCCCGCCTCTCTGAAGTTTGCCGCCACCACGAGAAAAATCTGAAGGACAGAAACACGGAGATGGATTTGGTTTAACATCACAGCGCCGAGCGGCCCTGCTCAGCTTTCACTGAACCGACGACTCACAGAAGTTCACACCAAGGAGAAGTCTGTGTGCGCTGCAGTGACCTCTGACCTCTGCAGTGACTGTTCCTTTACACACTTCTCTGAGTTAACAGGACTGAATACCTGCAGCACAATACCTGCACACAGCTGTGTGTGTGTGTGTCACACACTGTGCAAACAAGGCCAACACAATGTGCACACAAGGGTTCAAAGAGAATCAGCCTCAGATCCGTTTGTCCTCCGCCCTCTGAGCTCCATCCACTCCACGACTCTCAGCTGCACCACCATCAAACCGGATTTATTAATCAAGTTTTAAATGTTCTGCCTGTTTCGCTTGATTAGATCTGATCCCTCTGCCTGATTGCACTTTGTGTTTTCTGTCTGTGACAGAAACAAGCTGCTTCGTCCTCTGACGGCCTGTCCACCGACGTCCACGTCAAGGACCGCACACGAGTGTGATGTCAGACAGTATTGATTTTATCCAACAATAAATCGCATGATGGCACAAAGACATTTAGTTTCTATGGTAACAGCCAACAGAAGGACAGTTAGCGATTAGCTATAACTTAGCAGCGAAGCAAGTCTCTGTTGTCAGCATGTTTACATCGTCGCTCATCTATACAAAACACACGACACACAGAACATACAACGATCCGTGACTGTCGCAGTGACAGTGTGAGCTCGTGTCGTGCATCAGTCACAGCAGCACGGTGCTGGCTGCTCGTAGGCCGTGGGCGGAGCTAAGCCCACGGCTTTGAGCTGAGCTCCTTGAACTCCTCGTCCATGTTGGAGGCGCTCACCTTGTCGTCGATGGTGAAGTGTTTCCAGGATCGAGCCTCCTGAGTGCTGATGTTCTGGTAGAGCTGGAAGGAGGCGTTGGTCCACCTGTAGATACCTGAGCCGGACCGAGAGTCCCTGCCAGGGGAGACACGAGGGTTAGACTGAGAGGACAGAGACTTTTCCACAGCTGTGTTTTTGCTGCCGTGTTATTACTTGTTGGCTGCAGCCATGAACAGGCCCTCAGACGGGATGGAGAAGACCTCGAGGTCCAGGGTCTCTGAGCGGGTGTACAGGTCCTGGTAGTCCTCCACGTAATCCAGACGCTGCTTACCTGCACAAACAGGTGATACAGCTTACATGGAGGACAGACACATCGCAGGCACATGACATCATCGTCAGAGGTTAACAGAACCAAACCAGCCCCATCCCAGCGCTACGTTCACATGAACCCTCCTACAGTCTGCTCCACCCGCAACAGCAACTCAGTTTACTCTTCTCTTTACAGCAGACAAGTTAATATTATACCAGATCCTCTAAAATCATAACAATTTGTTCCTTTCTGGTTTGGTTCCAGAGGAGCTTTTTTAAAAACCTGAACCATTTTAAAAATTTAGAGGTTTAAAATCATCATTTCTCATTTCTTATATACAGATTTGGCATCATGTGCATTCTATTTAAAACAACGTTTGTGATGTAAAGATTTATGCAATAAAATGAGCACCTCCTAACACAGAGTAAAATCACCCCTTATGCTCCTAATATAATGTGTTTTAGTCACATGACCCTGACATGTCTGAGGTGTGAGAGGTACTTCCTGTGTACGTCCAGACTCACTCTGCAGCAGCGTCCTCCAGGTCAGCCCGTCACAGATGAACAGACCCTTCCCCTGAGCATTGAACCACAGCTGGCCCTGCTCCGGCCTCGAGCAGGGAGGACGATCTCCCACAGTCACTCTGGCTTCGGCCTCTGAAACAGGACAGAGCGAGGGTTACACCTGAGGAGCGTCATGGGAACCGAGGACATGTGAGCTCCTGATAATAACCTCCTCTGTTTAACACTTCATAACAGCACACGATCGTTTTATTGGCTTAAACCAAAGCAAACTTAAAAAATCTCTGAAGTACCAAAGGATGGCAGATTCACAGTTTCCTACTTATTCCTGTTGTTCAGCAGTGACCTCACTGCCGTCTACCTGACGGAAACCATCAGGTTCCCTCTGAACCGCAGTCACAGTAAAAACTTACTGACAAACATTTTTTGAATGAAACAAACACGTAGCAGAGAGCGCACATCAAATATAACCCAAAGAGCTCCAGCAGCACAAACACGTCCAGAGGCCACGCCCCTAATAATGCAAACTTTAAACAGGTGAGTTATAAAAACATCCTCCCTGTACAGGTGTCATGAAGGAGAAACGATCCACAGAGACCAATCTGTTTATTTCTGGTGAAGCTTTAACATGGGAGCCTATGGGGACTGACTCACTGCTGCCTCTGCTGGACGTCAGAGGAACTGCAGGGCTAGAGCCCTACAGTGAAACATGGTGGGGGGTAAACAGGACCCCTGATCATTCGCTGGCATGTTTCTCTGCAGCAAAGCTGGATGTGGAGGGCTCGGCTGGAAACACGTGCCTGTGTTCCTGTTAGCAGCTGCTTCAGTCTGTGCTCGGCAGATGAACACGCAGGTAATGAAGTGAAAGTTTCCATTTAACCACAAGAGATGAGTCCTCCATGATACATCAGACGTCTTCACCTGAGGGGCAGCCAGATCCAGATCCAGATCAAACTGCCACCACGTTACCACAAATGATGCAGACGTGCTCAGATAGAGCCTGACTCTAAAACAGGAGCTCTTCTGTGTTGTCTTCTGCTTTTCTCTGGAAGCAGAGACTCTGAGTGTTGAAACGAGGCAGCTGCTGTTTGTGTGGTGCACTCAGGTATGTAAATCAAACACACCACAGACAGAGCTGACACAGGTTTATATAAACTGTGACTCATAAAGAGTCAGGATGACTGAAGGGCTCAGCACCGAGTCTTCAATCAGCTGAACTTTATTAACTCTGAGCATGGATGGATGGATGGATGGATGGATGGATGGATGATGGATGGATGGATGGATGGATGGATGGATGGATGGATGGATGATGGATGGATGGATGGATGGATGGATGGATGGAAGGATGGATGGATGGATGATGATGGATGGATGGATGGATGGATGGATGGATGATGATGGATTGATGGATGGATGGATGGATGATGATGGATGGATGGTTGGATGGATGGATGGATGGATGGATGGATGGATGATAGATGGATGGATGGATGGACGGACGGACGGACGGATGGGTGGATGGATGGATGGATGGATGGATGATGGATGATGGATGGATGGATGGATGGATGGATGGATGATGATGGATGGATGGATGGATGATGGATGGATGGATGGATGGATGATGATGGATGGATGGATGGATGGATGGATGGATGATGATGGATGGATGGATGGATGGATGGATGGATGGATGGATGGATGGATGGAAGGATGGATGGATGGATGATGATGGATGGATGGATGGATGGATGATGATGGATTGATGGATGGATGGATGGATGATGATGGATGGATGGTTGGATGGATGGATGGATGGATGGATGGATGGATGATAGATGGATGGATGGATGGACGGACGGACGGACGGATGGGTGGATGGATGGATGGATGGATGGATGATGGATGATGGATGGATGGATGGATGGATGGATGGATGGATGGGTGGATGGATGGATGGATGGATGGATGATGATGGATGGATGATGATGGATGGATTGATGGATGGATGGATGGATGGATGGATGGATGGATGATGGATGGATGGATGGATGGATGGATGATAGATGGATGGATGGATGGATGGATGGACGGATGAACGGATGGGTGGATGGATGGATGGATGGATGGATGGATGATGGATGGGTGGATGGATGGATGGATGGACGGACGGACGGATGGATGATGGATGGATGGATGATGGATGGATGGATGGGTGGGTGGATGGGTGGATGGATGGATGGATGGACGGACGGACGGACGGATGGATGATGGATGGATGGATGATGGATAGATGGGTGGATGGATGGATGGATGGATGGGTGGATGGATGGATGGATGGGTGGATGATGGATGGATGGGTGGATGGATGATGGATGGATGGATGATGGATGGATGGGTGGATGGATGGATGGATGATGGATAGATGGGTGGATGGATGGATGGATGGATGGGTGGATGGATGGATGGATGGGTGGATGATGGATGGATGGGTGGATGGATGATGGATGGATGGATGATGGATGGATGGGTGGATGGATAGATGGGTGGGTGGATGGATGGACAGTCCTGTGGTGTTTGTTGGGGGCACAGAGGTAGGATAAGCTGCTCCTTCCACCCGACTCTGACACAGTAACACAAACACACCTGTGTGAATCAGCTTCTGTCTGACCTCACGCTGTCATGGAAACACACATCAAATAGCAGGAGAGAGGCTGAGTCTACAGGTAGCACACAGACACACACACACACACACACACACACACACACACACACACACACACACACAGTAGCTGCAGAGCTGTCAGTCACAGGTGTTTTCATGCTTCAGGTTACTCGATCACTGAGACCATCACAGTGCCGGGTTCACGGACCAAACACTCGCACGGGTGGAGGAAGTCCTCGGATCCTCGCTTTGGCAGCGAGCCTGATGAGTCAGTCACCCCCAGCTCAGTGTTTTTCCAGACAAAGGTTAGAGGTGTGCAGGGCCATGCTGCGGTTTTCATCCAAACCACAGCCTTTTGTTCAGCCTAAGAGGAGCTTTTAGTCTAACCCTAACCAGCCGGTTAAGTAAACACTTAAAGTGGAAAAAAAGTGAAACAAAGATCTCTACACCTGTGAGACTGTCACTACTGACTCCCCCACAGCGGGCATCCAGGCACTGAATACAGCGCCTACAAACAGTCGGAATAGAACTTTGAGCCAGGAAACGTGCAAAATATAGACATAAAGAGGTGAGTGAGGTGAAACTCTGCTTTTCATGCGTCCTCTCACAAACCTGCTGGTGTGGATGTTGTTGGTGAATGAAACTCATCTGTCAGCTGGAGCAGCTGAAAGTGTTTTTACTGTGGCTGATTATGAACACACTGTCACTCCAAACACACTCGTCGATGCTTTTATATCAGCTTTCTAGCACTAGCAGCTGAAAATGAGCCTGTACAACTCTCTCCCAAACTGCAGGGGGCGCTGTGCTGTGGCAGGTTTGTCTCCTCACCATAGGTGTAAACTGGTTCCTGCTGGTCCGGCTGGAAGGGGGTGGTCTTCAGGACCTGAGGGATGGACAGCTCAGTCAGAGCGGGGTCAGGCGAGGGACACAGTCTGGGCGTGGCGTCCGAACCGGGTAGCAGCACCAGCTGCCGCAGCAAACCCTGAAGAAGAAACAGAGCGGTGAAAACCAGCAGGACGGACAGTTGGCTGATCTGACCCTGATCAGAGACTCACGGAGAAGCGCCCCCTCCACCGCCCCCTGCTGCCGACGAAGAACCGGGACCCTCTGGTGCTCAGATGGCTGGGGAAGGGCTGGACCTGTTTACTGGGGGACAAGAAACCACTTAATCCCATGAAGTTGATCTCTACTGGTCTCTATTGGTCTCTATTGGTCTATGTGGTGTCAGCTCTCACAGCTCCAGAGGAAGTCCACAGTCGACAGTCAGCGTGGCGTACGGCCCGGTGACAGCCAGCACCACTGTGTGCCAGCGGTTATTGTCCAATCCAACGTCCTTAAAAGTCATTCGGCTCCGCCCACCAGGGCCAGGGGATGTGGTCAAGAAGTGGAGGCGGTTCTTAGACACTCGTAACCCCAGCAACAGCGAATCAGATCCCTCCCTCACCACAGAGAAGATGTACTCATTTGTCTGGAAGCAGAGAGAGAAAAAACACATTGGACTGGAACAAACGCGTCCAGAGTGGGCTGAACTGGGCCACACTGATCCAAGTTGGACCTAACTGCACCAAACTGGACCAGACTGGGCTGAACTGGGCCACACTGATCCAAGTTGGACCAGACTGGACCAGATCCAGCTCCATCCATCACCTTCTGTCTCAGTGTCTGAATCTTCACCGTGGCAACCAATGAGAACTCAGAGGGAAAGTAGTAACAGTTGGTGAAGATCTGGGAGGCGGGGAAATTCAGAGGTGCTGCCACGGCGCTGGCCAATCGGAGACCTCTGGAACCTTTGGACTGAACCATCCGCACCTGGAGGGGTAGTGGATGAAATATTAGGGGTAGCTACCATCATAAATGTTCATACCTTCATGCTATCCTGTGTCTTACCTGAGTGGGCGTGGCATGTCCTGGGGGGGGCAGGGCTTTGGACAACAGGTCAAGAGGCAGCAGGTCTGAGGGGGAGAGAGCAGAGACCACTGACCCCACCGATACTTCAGTGAAAACAAAGCATGGTTTACTGGAGCCCGAGTTACACTGAACCAGCTGTATGTAGCTCGATTTAAATCACCGCAGGGACACGTAAGGAGCGATCAAGGTTAGACATTTTATCACCTGCTGCTAATTTCAGATCCCTGAAAGCTGATTTTCATGAAAGCAGCGGCTAGTGAGGCGAGTTTATCAGCTCAGAGCTCATTTCCTCCAGCTCTGACTGATAAGTGTATCTGCAGTTAATCTGTATCAGCGATGATATGTAAATGATCTCAGATCAGTTTATTTTTATCCCCTCAGAGACGGATGTTTCTATGTCTGAAACCTCAGACCTGATCTTCAAAAAAAAGCTCAAGTTTTTCAGCTTCCTGCCGAGCAGTCACAGATTTCTGCTCTGACTCTGATGAGGGTCGAGTAAATCATTAAAACATTAAAAATCAGTGTTAGACAGCGGCTGAGGGAGCAGAGACAGCATCAGGTCAACATTAGTTTTCAGCTGGAATTCCCCTTTAAGCTCCTCTGAGGCCGTCTGTGTGTTTTGTTGCGCTTGAGGATCAATGTAAGATGAATGGAGGATGAATGGAGGATGAATGGAGGGAGGGGACGACATGTACAGAAACAGATCTCACATTTCAAAGACTGAAAACACAGAAGAACAAAGCAGCGAAAGCGTCTGAAACACAGCGAGACGTCAGAGTCGGAGCTGCAAAGCGTTCTCTGACATTTGGCATCAGTGAAGTCAGCGACAGGACACACCTCAGGGGTCAGAGTTCACAATACTCAACCCCAGGAAGGCTGTTCACAAAGCCCAGGAGCCAAACGCAGTTTCAGCTGCAGGAATAAATCAGCTTGTAGCAAAGAGAAAGATCAACAGTAATGTCATCAAAAGGAAACATGATGTAAAGCTGTGTACTCAGCTCTTTAACCAGAACAGAAAGACAGGTGGGAACACCTGAAAGTTCCTCAACTGAAAGCTCCACTGAATAATACCCAGAAACACGTGATAGAGAGGACCAGGAGTCGGTTTAAGCTGTGACAACTGAACAAACATGTTTTCCATCTATCGTTACGCGACCCTCCTAACCCCGCACCAGTCTGGTGACTGGATGTGTTTGGGGGCCTGTCCAGGATCTTCAGTACAACAGAACAACTTGAACAAGCAAGTCATGAATTGAAACTTCCTGTTAGGATACAACAAAGCTTTCAGCACAATGTCTGTCAGTAGTAATATATAAAAAACAAGCTCAAACCTTTATTTATCCAGTCTCACAAGCAAAAGTCTCTCTTACTCTCAGATTTTGTGTTTTGTTCTTCAGAAATGAATCTGACCTCCTTCTGAAACGTGACCGTCCCTTTTGAGCTGAAACCAGCACTCTGTATCTCCTCGTACCTGTACAGGGTCTCCAGCTGTGGCTCTGGACTCTGGCGGTGAGCAGCACCCAGGTGAGCAGCAGGAAGTGACACGAAAACATCACGCCTGTGCGCCGTGAACAGCGTGTTTGACTCCCGCTCACCGACCCGCTTCCTGTCCTGCGTCTCTCAACGTCATTCTCCAGCTGGCCTGAGGATCTCCTGGGCGGTGTTTCTTCAGCATCTGTTGTCAAAGAGCAACACGACAAACGTCTCAGATTTGGTTCCTTACAGCGGCGTCTCCAACATTTCCACCCGGCGAGCCCGGACAGCCGTCTCGCCAATTCTTCATGAACGCCACCAAGTTCATTTAAGTTCACATAACATGGCTTCAAACCATTAAACTGTCTCTTTATCTGTAACTACAGCTCAGCTTTCAGTTTACAGCTGATTGTTGCCTTAACTTTTAGTTAACTGCCTGTTTAAAATCATTTCTGTGGTTACGGCAGAAGGACCCTTGGTGGGACTCTCCATGTTACACCTGCACCAGGTGGGATTTTCACAGCACTACAGACTGGCTTAAACTGGTTTAATAAATGATGCTGAACATAAAAAACTCGAGTAACGTGCAAACCTGTGGCTGAGAAATATCACACTGTGTAATTTTACCATCAGACTGCACTATCAACACTCTACGTGGGCACATTGATCACAAAACGATTAAACGATGAGCCAAAGACAAGAACAGCTGCTAAAGATAAAATCATGTGAACTCGTTTCGTTTCTCCCCGTCGTGTAACGAAGCTCGTCTCCTGAACACTAACCTGCTAACATGAGCGTCTGGCCCACATTTGAATCACATGAGAATCTGTGAGAGGAAAACAAAGATGCAAAAGCTTTGATGCACAGTGACGTCATATCTGAGCAAACCTGGGTCAGAGGTCAGAGGTCAGAGGTTTAACCAGCCTCCTGAGGTCCAGCTCCAGTCCTAGTCTGTGAAGAGGTTTCAGGACATGTGAGGAGACCTCTTACTTGAGCACAGGTAAGAAGAGGCGGCGAGAGGAGCTCAGAGTGGGGAGGTCTGGCGTGCTGTGACCTCACAGACGTACAGTCTTTGCTCTACCTGTCGGCCGTCCTTAAACCGTCCTCTTCGTCTTTGCTGGACATTTATCTGTTCTTCAGAGAAACCAAAAACACAACCAGGCTCATCGTCAGTCCACCTTTAAAAGTGTTCTCAGTGTCTGAGATGAACCTGATGATCTTCAGCGTGTCTCCACCTTCAGGTGAAGACCTCCACCTGTCGTCTCCTCCCTCTCCACGTTTCCTCCTCTTTAAGTCCTCCACAGTTTCTCCTTTCCTTCCTCTGAGGCTGCTGTCTGTGCAGCGACTGGAGGTGATTTTCAGGTTCAGGTGAGTATGACTGAGGAGAGAGAGAATTTACCTGCAGGTGAGCTGGCCTCGCTCACCCCACATTTAAATAAAAAAGACTGGGAGGGGCTGAGGAGCGAGAGGGAGGGAGGGGCGGCTGCCTCCTCTTTACCTGTGACACACTTGAACTCACCTGAAGACAAACCTGACAGACAAAGCTGGACAGAGTCCACCTGACTGGACAGGTGAGTGTTTCATGAAGGTGAAAGGTGTGATTGGTGGAGAGGTTTCTGCACGTTGCTGCTGCAGGTTAGTTCATGTGTTACTGGTCAGAGCAGCTGACACATTTCGCTGCCTCGGTGATCAGATATGATCACTTCCTGTCGGCGACCATGACGCTGATCAGACCAGCCAATGGGTGACCGCACGCTGTGCTAGTCCATCTTTTATATACAGTCAGTCTGTGTTAAACTGATAAGCCCGACCGATATCAGATTTTTAACAGCGATACTGATATTCGGTGATTTAAAAGCCAATATTCAGACATCTCGGCCGATATTTGTCACTCCTTTCGTCCTTCTCTTTCCTCGTTTTTACCCTCTGCCCAGGTCGGATCAGCTGCTCGCGGTTTGTGGCGTTTCAAACATAAACATGGAAGATGCAGAGCGCCCTCTGGTGGACAAATGATGTAAGGTTAAAGGGTGTTTCTGCTGTCTCGTGTATCGTCTGTGACGAGCTGAAACTAACAGAGCAGCAAATAATAATCTGAGCTCTCCATGAATTTGGTACTGCTCTAAAAATGACGTCATATCAAATTCTTATTAATTTGTGTGTCTTGTGCTGTGCAGCAGTCTGGGTTTGGGCTTGTCAGTCAGGTGTTGGACTAATAAAGTTTGATTGATTATTCCTTCCTACACTGAAACTGTAAATATGAATGATCAGCTGCAGAGTTTGGTCCATGTTTCATATGATGTGAGGTTCCTGCACACATGCTGCCTGAGAGGAGGAGGAGGAGGAGGAAGAGAAGAAGAAGTGACTGATCTCATGTCTGCGGCTCGCCCTCAGCTCTTCACAGCACAGGAATTTCCCAGGTGAGCCAGGGCTCCGCCCCCTGCCTGTCTGACCCACTCCCTGACATCAGGTGCCATCAGACCTGAGGCTGCACACACACACACACACACACACTGCATTCAATGCCAAAAATACACAGGTATGATCAAAATAAACAGAGATTATCAGAGATTATATTCACCTCCATCATTATTGCTCAGTCTCATGGTTCTGGCCAGTGGTTTCCAAGCTGAGGGCCAGGGCCCAGCACAGGGTCATAGGATAATCCCAGGAATACAGCAGGTGAGGCAAAGCTCCACCCATCAGGGTTACCTGATCAGTCTGAGGGGGGGATCAGATTATAAAGGAAGAAAGAAAACTGAAATAAACAGAAAATAATTTAACAATTTTTATTTTAAAAATCAAACTTTCATTGGTTCTCTTTTCTAAGAGGATTGAGTGTCACAGCAGGGGGTTTGCCGATGTGTTGTGAACAAGCGAGCCTTTATTTGGCAGGAAGTCAGCAGTAAACATGAAACTAAGAAAAATTATGAACAACTTTGACCACTATGAATACACTGTGATAATGATGATGAAGACTATGAAGACTGTGGTCAGTTTAACAGACGACCTGACAATGAAACACAAGCAGAGAACTTAAATGCGCAGGAGGTGATCAGGGTCACAGCTCATCAAAGTCACATGACTGAGAACATCAGGACAAACGAAACCTTCACCAGCTGAGACCTCATCTTCTTCAGCAAAGTGAAAATCCTGTCGTTCCTCTGACACCCAGCAGGGGCAGCAGGGAGTCAGTCTCCATAGACAAAGTGTTCTAGTCTCTAGTTTCACCTTCTTAACACAACAAGGGGGGAGGATGTTTCATTCAACGAGTAAATTATTTAATTTTTAGGGGCGCGGCCTGTTTGATTGATGGTGACGCTGTAGCTGCTCGCTGTCTGCTAGGCTACACCTCAGCTAACTGCCCTGATGTTGGTCTCTGGACTGTGTTTGTGCTGTTGGAGTACTTTAATGACATCATCTGAAGAAACTAGCTAGCATCAGCTAATAACTCCGCCCTCTCTTCACACCTGGCTCCAAAACCTCAACACAGTTCAAAATGGTTCAAATGAAAAGTGTCCAGATCCAGTCATGGTGGTCCCTGTTCCTGTGACTCTGAGATGGTACGACGCGAGCATGTGGAGGCGGATATCACTCAAATTAAAATCAGGTGTTTGCCCACCGAACCCCGTACCTGCACAGGTAAACCAGAAGTCAGTGTTTGCTGTAAGGGGCGAGCGCTGGGAGCTGCACAGTGTACTCAGACATGAAAAGCAGCTGTGATCTGAGAGACGTTTAAAGCCCAGTAATCCCAGTTTAAATGTGAGCCTGGATCCAGGCCAGCAGGCAGAGACACGAATGAACCCACAGAGACCTTCCAGTCTCACTGTGACCAAGCTGCAGGTTCACAGGTGGAAGCAGAGTTCCACACCTTTACCTGTGTCTGCCCTCAGTACAGGTACAACACAGACTGTAAGTACAACCATCCAGGAAGCTCATCAAATGTTATGGCAACCAGTATAAACAGGATTTCCATTTAAATGCATATAAAAGAGCCACAAAAATATAAAAAACAGGCAAAATGAACTCAGAGGAGCGTTGCACGCAGCGTGGACTCTTCAGAGTGGACCCATCTGAACGGAATCAGGTGAGACACGCTTGCATTTACCTGCCGACTGAACACAGGTGAGCTTCTGATGCTCTACCTGTGCAGGTTGGTGTCGTCAGGAAAAGAATCAGTGAAAATATCCGAGAGAGCGCCCCCATCAGGACGCTGTGACCTCTCACCTCAGTTTCAAGAAGTTTGTCATATACACTGCAAAGCACAATTGGATACGCCGAGCAACGAGACTCTTACTTTGCAACTAAAATAAGAATAAACTCTGAGTTAGAAAATAATATATAGAGTAAAACAAGTGCTGATGTATCTCGTGTGTGTGTGGAGTCAGAATTTGAAGTGCAAGTAGTTGTAACACTGTCACAGTGGTAACATGTACAGAATATGCTATAGTAAAATGTTAATGTTGTGTGAAGTTTTATTATGTTGTATATAAATGTAAAAACTTGCAGGTCAAAGATTATCACAGTTCGAGTCAGTGATTCTGTAAGATGGGCTGATCAGCACAGCTCGCTCTCACATCACAGTTTGTTTCAGGGAGGCGAAGGTTTTACCGTCAACAAGGTTCAAACCCTGAACAGAGTCCTCGCAAAGACAGTGTGTGTGTGTGTGTGTGTGTGTGAGCTGATAAAATCAAAGTGTTTCTAAAGGAAAACCCTCTGCATTCATGCTGTTATATAAAACTGGAACACACACACCTTTTTTACAAAGACCAAACAAACTGTATTAGCCGTGAGGAGCAGTGATGTCAGAGTCATGTGACTGGGTCTTCAGCAGCAGATCCAGGGTCAGGCTGGTCCCAGATCAGCTCAGTGACAGACGCATGCTGAATCGTAACTGCACCTCACGTTATCAGGGGCAGGTCAGCAGCTCGTCTGTGGGGTTTAACGAGGATCAGCTGAGACTGATCTCTGTAAGCGTCACCCTGCTCTCCAACAACACTGGGCGCTGCCCCTCAGCAGGCTTCCTGAAGTTGGCCAATCAGAAAGTGGACCTTAGTGAGTGGGATGTTAAAGAGAAGCAGCTTGTTTCACAGAGGATGGCGTGTCAGATAAGGATTACTCTGAACTGTGACAGAGTGCCTGACAGAACAGAGCTGGGCTAAGCAGACAGGACCAGGTAATCAGATTACCTGCATGAGCTGTGGGCTGCCTGCGCTCTGTAACTGATGCTGCCTTCCTTTCATGTCTTTATGTCTGAGGCAGGCCCAGACAGGAAGCTGCTGTCATGGCATGTCACCTCCCTCGCCGACCGCTCTCATCTGCACTCGTCCTTTTTATCTGCAGACTTGACTCAGCGCTGACGTGAGCTGAGTCAGAGTCGCAGCGAGGTTAAAACAGACGGATCCGGGATAAGCTCAGGTTTAAATCTGCATGTGATCTCAGACATTTATAGGTGCTTCAGCTTCAGCGGCGCTTCGAGAAAATGCCACTTAATTTAGAAATGTGACATCTGAGCCTTGAAGGTCTGAACCCAAGCACATCACAAAACAGGAAGGTGTCGGGCTCTGGGCCGACACTGAGCTTACATTTTTCAGCTGATATTATTTGAACAAAACTGCAGTGAGAGAAAAAAAGGCAGCTTTATTAAATGTTGGACCTGCTTTCAGAGTTAATGAATAACCAGCTCACGCTCTGCTCTTGGTATTTTTTATTAATTGTTTGTTAAATCAGACAAATTCAAAGAAACCCTTCAAACTAAAGCTCTGCGCTCCTGTCAGCTCCTCAGCGAGCTGAACCATCGCGACGTCCTCCTTCAGGAAGACATAAAGTGCATTAAGTCCTGCTGAGAGAAGCCGGCGTGCTTCCGTCCGACCGGACGTCCAGTCCGAGTCCACGTTTATCGACCAGTCGGATCAGAAACGATTTCTCGCCAACCGCAGCAAACGAACAGAAACAGGAAGCAGGAGTCGGGGGCGGGGCGGGGTACTGCGGTTGCAGGACTCTTTCGATCCGTCAGCAGTCTGAATCCCTGAACTTTAAACCAGATCGGAATGATGAGAAACTTCCTGGACTTCAGAACGGCTCCCCTCTGTGTCGACGACTGTACACTGACAGCACCAGGCGGCACAGCAGGGGGCGCTATGGGACAACAGCTTCAGGTAAAACATTTCTATCCTATACAAACAAAGTTTAAATTGATCTTTTCATGAATTTATTGATAAATATTGTCCTGCAGAGGAGACGGACGAGGTATGGCGGCGGCGCAGTTTCTGCTGCTGCTGTCGAAGTGAAGGTGGTGGTGATGTCATCGCGTTTGGTTTGTGTCCTTTGACCGGCTTCCATCCATCAGTTTATGTATTGATCTGTCCATACTGAGCGCCCTGTGTATGTGTGTCTGTCCATGCCATTTGTTTCTGCTGTACACACACACACAGGGCGCGGGCTGATGACATCATCTCTAGAGGCCCAGAGACTTGCGTACGATCTTCTGGGCGAGTTTGTAGAACTGCTCTCGATCTTCCCGCCACATTTTGGAGGCATCGACGTTTGCTCCGCTCTCATCGTTGGGCTCTGAGAGGAGAGGAGAGGACCGAGTACGCAGGTGAAGCATGGTTTACACATGATGACATCACAGAAAGGTGTGTGATTACCTGCCAGCATGCTGACCACAGACAGCAGGATCTTCTCCACACTCTGGACCGGACTCCACCTCTCTGCACTACTCTCATATCCCATCGGATCGTCGCCCGGAGCGTGGAGGATGGAGATACAGACCCGACCGTCCGGATAGACTGAGGAGGAGGAGGAAGATGATTAATAAGGGAGCACGGCTCAGCCCGCCCATCTGAAAGAATCCAACATATTTAACGACGACCAGTTTAACACACAGGTTTAGTTTGTAATGCCCACAGGTGCGAATCCTGTCAGACTGGTGACCTGTCCAGGTGGACCTGCTGCTGGGACAGGCTCCACCCCCCCGACAAGCATGGGTGGATGTTTCTGAATGCTGTGAATCTGATTTTAAGACATTTCTGTTCAAACGCTTCATTAAAGCTGAGACCCGCATGCCGTGTCATGTGAGCGTCTCTTTGAGTTTTTGGGATTCATTTTTTTGTAAAAACTTCATTAAACACTTTCAGCGAGGACATATTTGGAAACAGGATGTTCTTTATCTGCTCCTCAAAGTGCCGCCCGTCGAGTCCTCACAGGTGCAGTAGAACAACACCTGACAGGTAAACAAGCCTCCCGTCAGGTGAGGCAGCACTCAGAGGCTCTGTTTCCATCAAACATCTCGTTGTTATCAGTGTGCAAAGTGCTTCCTGTCGGCTGTCTGATGTTCCTGCTTTGACAGCTGCTGCTTTATCAGCACACAATAGATACGAGAGCCGAGCAATTAATCTGATCATTTCACATTTTAATCTCAGCTTCCAACAATTCAGGAAACAAGATAAAACTCCTGCTGCAGTTGGAGCCATGCAGGACGGAGAACAAGCTTTATATTTATTCATTCAGATATTTCACATTTCTATGAAACAACAGGTTTGATGCAGCTGGGTGGTGTAGACCTACAGACACCTGCTGGCAGCCTGGCACCTGTCCTCACCTGTGCGAGCGGTGCCATGAAGGGCAGATGGTGAGTAAACGTTCAGCTCAGAAAGTTTGAAAACTTTTTCTCTTCTTTTGAAACCTGAGACGTGTTTTTTCCATCACCTTTGAGGAGGTTCAGGCCCGCTCTGTGTTTTCTTCTTCGTGGGTTTCACCTGCGGCGGTTGCAGGCTGTTGATGGATGATCAGACGCTACAGTTGCAGGAGGAAGTTCAGCTCGGGGGCATGCTGGTGCAGGGTGGTGATGATGGGCCAGCAGCGAACAGCTTGTCCTCTAATCAGGACTGAGCGTGCTCAGACTGTTACCCTGCTGTGACATCATGGCTCAGCACTCTAATCACAGCAGTAATGACAGCGCGCTAACAGCATGCTAACAGCACGTTAGCAGCATGTTCACATTAGTGCTGCGTGCTGTGACTGGTCACGTGACTGCTTTGAAGTCAAACCGACTCTCAGGAGCTTTGGCCGTTACTGTGACAACGCAGCCTTGTGTCACATGACTTGTCACATGACTGAGGGGGTCACTGCAGTCTGTTTACCTACCAAAACAGACGCAAACCAAGCATGTTCTGTTCAGGAACCTGAGGCACACCTGGTGTTTACTCCAGGTGTGCCAGGTGTGTTTAAGAGTTTGTCTGTTTTCAGGTGAACATGACGGGTTAAAATCTGACAGCGAGGCTCTAAACGAGTCTAAAACCGTGGAAACACGAGCTCGTCGCTGCGGTGATTCACTGTGCTGGATTAAAGTGAGAGAGGATAAACATCACATCAGCTTCTCCACAAACACACCTCCAGTCTGAACCGAGCTTTAACCTTCATAAAACCCTGTGAAAACACAAGCTGTCTGTGCAGGTGAGGGGGCGGAGCTCAGCCGCAGGTGGACTTACTGTTGGGGTGAAACATGTCGCAGGTGAACCTCATCTTTGGAGGACTGAGGGGGTAATCGGAGGGGAAGCTGAGGATGGCTGGAAACACTCCGCCTTCGAAGCACGTGTCCTGAGGACCCCTGAAACACACACAGGAAGTACATGTGAGACCCAGAGGGCACGAAACCAAAGAGCACCTGAAGAACACGCCTGGATCACCTGTTAGCAGCTGGACGGGTTTTTAAGTTTAATCTGCTGCTCTTTCTGTTCCCGTCTCTGTAACACCTGTGCACAGGTGACCCTCACTCTGATTTCATGATCCTCTAACAAATTTTTGTCTGGATGTGAACATCTGCAGGTTTCTGTCCTGTTGACCAATCAGGTGTGAGCAGCCTTGGGATGCACGCAGGTAAAAACAGAGATTAATGTTCCTTGTAAACAAAGACACGTGGAACACCTGCTCTCTCCATCAGCACCAGCAGCTAACAAACTCTCATTTCACGGGTTTGTCTTCATGTTTTTCAGACGCCACTCAGATTTGAATATTTGTTGCTGGAAAGCAAAAAGTTTGTTGTTTTTCAACAAAAATGTGTTTGTTGAAAAAAAACTAACTTTGTTCTCAAGTCAGAAGAAGGAGATGAACCAACCTGACTCCAAACCCAGCCAGTGTCAGTCTGTGTAAGGAGACAAATACTGACTTACTTCAACATAACGTGGGTCTGATGTTCAAACCAAATGATGAGAAGATCTTATAAAGAACGCTGGACTGTAAACATGCTGTGTAAATGCTGCTGCTCCGTCTACAGTGACATATACTTTTCTTTAGAGCGACTTTATCTCCTTATCATTACTCTTATTGTTGTTATGTTAGTATTGTGTCGTTGCTGTACTTGGTCTCGGCGTACCTTTCTCATGGAAAAGGGAGGAAAAACATCCTGTCAGAAGAAATAGCGGAGCGGCTCCCCACATAGCTGTTGGAGTAGTTTCAGGTACTTGGGGAGAACGTCCTGTGGTTCCTTTAGAAGCAGATCTTTAAACCGGCTTGGAGAAGCTGTTCTGCTCCTGCAGATCAGTGTGCAGCGGCGGCAGCTAGGGCTGTGCGATATGACCAAAATCTCATATCCCGATATAAGAATTCTATCGTCCCGATAATGATATAAATCACAAAAATTTAAAATTTTCTGTAAATTCTGTGAATCTCGGGCAGCTTGACTTGCGGGAAGTGTTTCCAGCTGCGTGTCCTTTACCCGGAGTTGAGTGTTTTAACCGATGCTTGAAACGATACATTTTTAGACATAAGTTGTAACGGCCGCCGTTTTCTTTGTGAGTATTTATTACATGGCGTGCTGCGGGGAAAAGCCTGTTCTAACGTTTGAGTCAAAGGTTTATTTTTTAGCACCTGGCGGCTCTTTTTTTATTTCTCATCTGTAAATAATCTGCTCTTTCACGTGATTCAGTTTATTTTGAAAAGTCTCCACAGGATCTTGAGCTTTATTGTGAAAAAAAGTTTATGTGGAAAATAAACAAGCAGACACGTGATGCTGTTACCGTCGTTGTTGCTAATGACAACGCATAAAAACAGGCGCTTGTCCGTCCGTAATGTGGTTATATTAAATATAAGAGGAAGAGAGAACTTTAAGAAATTAATATAGCCACTACAGTGACCATCAGAACCATGAAAAAATATTGCCGTAAACAGTTTATTTTGCGACACCACGAAACAAACGGTATCAAATGGTCATCCGATATACATCGTTATATCGAACAGCCCTAACGGCAGCTGTTTGAAGCTCACCGATCCGTATCAGCCGCAAGGACACGGCGCCGGTATCACAGCGTGTTTATGATCGTTACGCCGTCATGGAGCTTCTGAGTCATCAGAGTTTAAGAGGACGTTTGAATATCTGAGCACATCACAGATCTGAGGTCAGGCAGATCAGCCGATCTGATCTTCTGTCTGCAGATTACTTCGGCTTCACCTTCTCCACCATCAGCCACTCTAATCACTGACACACTCTGATTGACTATCTGTGCTACCAATCAGCGCTCGTCTGACGCGTGTTCTTTTATCAGATCTGAGAGCAGTTTGATCAAATCAAAGGGTTTCATCACCTGGATCCAAACAGGGACGCCGCTACAGCTTTATGAATGTAAGGTTAGGAGCGAGTACCTTGCATCACTTCGCTGTCGACCGGGACACGAGGACGCTGACCAGCTGAGGACAAAACAAGTCAGAGCGCCAGAGGTTCAAAGAGCGGAAACAACTGAGCATCAAAGAGCTCGTATTCACAAGTGGACTTCTGTGACTGTCTATAAAACACACATGTGTACTGCCTGGTGACTGCACCGAAAACACCAACAGCTCAATAGTATGTGAGCATACTGGGTCCAGTCTGACACAGGTGGGCGGGTCCGGTCTGACACAGGTGGGCGGGTCCTGTCTGACACAGGTGATCCCTGTTAGCGTCTGAAACACCTCCAGCTGTCTATCAGTGTAGGCGGAGCCATGGCAGAGGGTCGGCACGCTCCCAGCAGCTTGTTTCTGAATCCTCAACTAACCAACGAGTCACAAAACAGTCAGCCGTTAAACATGAGCAGTTCAGACATCTTCCCATGAAGAAACTGCATCTCAAAGCGCAGCTCAGAGGACCGACCTGCTCAGGTAATGACCTCGGTAATGATAGGGTGTGGCGCGGTGATGTCATCGGTCAGGGGGATGGCAGGTATGTGGATGGTTGGCCGGAGCACGAGCTGCAGGTTAAATTGAAGGGCAGACTGAAGCTGCTGTCACGCCAACATCCACAACAACAGAAGGCTCCGTTACTAATGACAGACTGAGGGCGCTGCCTTCACTGACATCACATTCATGTTGGTTTCTTAGGTACAATAACTTCTGTACATCTACTGCAGTCAGGATGTCTACTTTCACACAGAGTACTCAGAGTACACAGCTGTGGGTCCACATCTGGGGTGTTTTAATGGATTTAGATCCACTGTAACTTCTCCCAGTCACAGGTGAAGTCTCAGGATCAGCAGATGTTCTCTGCAGCTTGTTGCTTCAGTTCTTGCTGAGACTAATTTTGGTCTGAGACAGCACGAAGCTGCAGCATCTTTAATAACTGATAAGAAATGTTTTTGTCTAACAGCGTATTAAAGAGGAAATGAAACACTGAACACATCGAGGCTAATTTACCCCACTGAGCTCTCAGACTCTGACACACATGTAACTGCTGTGAAGCTGGATTTAACAAATAACAGCTTAAAGTTATAAAAACATGTTTCTGTCAGTACAAACGTGACGTCAGGTGGTTGGTTGGCTGCAGCTAACAGGCTCTCCTCTACACTGTCCTTTACAAACACCAACATCACGGCTAACAGCTGGATTTCCCTGTTTCAGTGCAGCTAGCCAAACAGCCACTTCCTGCTACAGACACAGACAGTAAAGTGGACAGTATGTCCTGGTTTCACATAAACTCACTGCTGCAGCACTACAGTGATCCCCTCACACTGATGTTTAGCTTTAATGTCCCTATTTTCCTCTGAGGTATCGATCCTGTCACTAGTTAGCTAACATAAACTAATGTGAGTCTGTTAGCCTCAACCAACCAATCACATGACGTCACATTCGTACTGACAGAAGATGGTGCTGAACGGTGTGTGTCAGAGTCAGGATCAGTGGGGTAAACATGTTCAGTGTTTCATGTCCTCTTTAAAAACACACCTCACAGTTAAAATGACACTTGAACATCTTTGTTGGTCCTCAGCTGTGTCCACACTTCATGGAGAATGATGCTCCTGGTTGTTTCTGTAGGTAGACCAGGCCTTGGTCTTCAGATTAAGACTTCTCCAACACTCAACAACTTTAAAATCCACCTAAAGACACATTTTTACTCCCCAGCGTTTAGATTTGAACACTTTTGTGTTGTCTTCTTTCTTGCTCTGTTTTTTTCCAGCCATAAATCCACTGACTTTCCTTAACTTTGTGTTAGTGGGGAGTGGACCGATAGCTGTGTTTCATCTCCAACACTTTCAGAACAGCGACACCTTCTGGTCTCACTCGGTCATCGTCACACTGAACCTGTGAGTTTAGTTGCCATGGTTTACACGTACGAGGGTGACTTCATGACTCAAACTGCAGGTTTTTACTTTCTGAGTTTGGCATAAAGTTTGAAACAGGTTAAAGAAACAAATACAGAGAGGTGAGCCTGTTACAAACACTAACAGCTGCTAATAAAAGGATCAGACAACTGATCCCAGCAGACGGGAGGTTAAAGCCATGAGGGTGCAGCATTGTTCGCTTTTTAAATGCAATTAGTGTGATTAGTGGATCTATGGAGATCCGTCGCTGCTTTCATGACTGAGCCTGACCTTTAAGCACTCAGCACAGAAGTGAAAGTAACTCGTTTGTGCAACAGCCAAATTAGACAAATGCTGGTGCTCACAGAAGTGCTTCAAGTGACTGAACTGAGCTATACGATAACCCGACAGGTGGGGCTGAGATAGATTTTGGTCGCCCGACCGGAGATATCGCTAGCTCCGGGACGTCGGGCTAGCGATTTTGCGAGCCCTGGACTGCTTCAAGCTGATAATAAAAGCAACAAACTCAAATAACCACTCATAACAACCGAGGTATGCAGAAGAGCACCCCTGAGCCTTAGAACAGATGATCTACAGCAGCAGAAGACCACACCGGTGCCACTCCCACCACCTAAAGGACATTTTATACCTGCTACTGCTAGGAGCAGGTACACTGGCTCTTTAAGAACAGGAAGTGGAGGATACAGTTCACTCAGACTCACCAAAACCGGACAGCAGAAGATAAAAAACGCTGGTTGCTCTGATGAGTCTCGATTCCTGCTGCTACATTCTGAGTTTGGCGTTAACAACCTGAAAGCAGGGATCCTCCTTTGCTTCAGATTCACATCGACAGATTCATGGATGCACCAGCATCATGAGGTCATGATGATGTCACGTCCACACAAACCAAAACCTGTGATGCTTGTATAACCCAGTTGAAGCCAAGCACCTAAGAGTTAAAGGAGCTGTAACCCAGTACTAGTGAACTGTACCGAATAAAGTGGCTGTGAGAGTCCAGTTAGAACTGACACATACACAATAACACTCCAAAACAAATACAAACACCCAAAAATGACTCAAACGTGTGTTTCCATGGAGACGGGATACTCACATGATGAGAGCCTCCCACTCGAAGAAGTTCTCCTCGTTCACTGGACCTGCACAGCAAACACAAACTCTTTAAATCTCCTGCTCTCAAAGCTGCTCGCGTGTCTGACTGTTGGAACAACACGCTGAACATCTGAAGACACATCTGCAGAAGCTACAGATGTGTTCTGGTGTCTCACCTGCCACGATGCCCTCAGGTGGGTTCAAGGTCAGCTCTGAAACACAAACACAGAAAGATGAGTGACCTTTGACCTCTGCTGTGATCCGGTCTCAGTCACACTTTTAAACAGCTGATGGATTGTTTGCTTTCCCATGTTGAAGAAACAATTAACATCTATTCATTTAAAAACAGCCTAAAGCAAGAAAGCAGTTATAAAAGACTTCCCAATTATCTTAAATACCAATCAGATTTACCACAATGATCTATGTTGAACTGTTTATCCATAACTGTAAATCTGCAAGTTCGAACACTTATACACAACATAATACAACTGTAATTACCCCTAACCTGTAAAGTTGCAATTGTTATACATAGCTCTACGTATACACCTTAATATATACTCTGTATATATTATCACTGTGACAGTGTTGCAACTACTTGCACTTTAAATTCTGTTTACACCCACATAAACTACAAGATTCACAAAGCACTGTTTGTCTGTTTTACTTTCTTTTAGGGAACGTGCAAACTAAGAATTTCATTGCTCTGCGTAACCATTTGTGTTTTGCGGTGTACATAACAATGAAGTTCTTGAATCTTGAATGAATCGACTAATCTATGCAGAATTCACATTATTACACAAGATTAAAGTGTAGCAGCCTAAAATGAACGCATTAAATAAATGACAGGTCTAAATATGAATGTGTACCGAGGCTAATCCCCCAGTTAGAGTTCTTATCGTTAGCCCTCAATGCACCAAATTACATTTAAAAACCTTCAAATTTATCACTTTCAGAAAAGGCAAATCAGCCGCCGTGTCAGTGCAGCGCTGAAGCCTCGCAGCGAGTTCTCCACCTGCGCTCTGTGTTCCTGTAACCAACAGATAAACATGATGTTCGCACTTTGTGTTCATTTAACATACTTTAGAAAAGTTTTGAAAGTTACATCACGGCAGCTATATGGAACATTCTGGATAACGCCACAAACACATTATACAAGCTCCAAATTATACCGCGGTTTAAACTGCAGGTGGACAAAGCCGACACCGGATTATTCACGCTGTCCAGATATTCATCAGGTTATCAGTTTGAGTCCCAGGTACAGAAGAACAAACGCGGACAGCAAAGAAAAGCTCAAACCGACCGAACTTTTAACGGAGTTTCGTATAGAGATACAAGCGCTAGCGGAGCTGTTAGCTTAGCATGCTAGCTAACATTAAAAGACCTCCCATTGGCTGAAAGCGGCTCGCGTTACTCACGTTTGTACTCGGCCATAAGTCTCTTGAGCGCTGTGCCAGCCATCGTGTTTACCGGAGAAAATAACAAACAAACAAATAAACAAAAGCGGCTCGGTTTCTCAGGTTCTCACAGAGCAACGGACCAACAGCTGATCCGACTGAGCATGCGCAAAACGTGTTTCAGTTTGCGTGTCAGCAGACAGCGCACCCTGTCGACAAAAATAAAAACAATTCATTTAAAAACAAATAAAAAATAATTAATGTTTAATAATTAAGCTAATTTGTTTATTTGTAAACTTAATTTTACTCAGATAAATGTTTTTGTGCCTTTAATAAATGTTATATAGTCTTTTTATTCAATTTTGTCTTTATTTAATTTTATTTATGTATGCAATTGATTTCCTTACCTGGATGACCGAGAATCAAGATGTATGCATGTAATAATAAGTTACGGTCTAACTGATTGCTTTTCTGTGCAGTTAGCGTTTATGTGCCACAGCAGATGTGTTTTGTTGTTGTTGTTGAATACTCAAATACATAAATAATAAAATAAATAAATAAATTCAAGTCAAGTCAACTTTATTTATACAACGCCAAATCACACCTACAGTCACCTCAGGGTGCTTTATATTGTAAGGTACAATAATACATACAGAGAAAAACCCAACAATCATATGACCCCCTATGAGCAGTGGGAAGGCCACAGTGGGAAGGAAAAACTCCCTTTTAACAGGAAGAAACCTCCCAGGCTCAGGGAGGGGCGGGGTCATCTGGATCCACTGGTTTTGGTGAGAGAAGGACGACAGAATGGTGTGGAAGAGAGATTAATAACAAGTGTGATTTAGTGCAGAGAGGTCTGTTAACACATAGTGAGTGAAGAAGAAACACCCAGTGCATCATGGGAATCAGCAGCCTACACCTATTGCAGCATAAGGGAGGGTCCAGCCCTAACTATATGCTTTAACAAAAAGGAAAGTTTGAAGCCTGATCTTAAAAGTAGAGATAGTGTCTGTCTCCCCTTCACTAAACTGGAGCTCAGCCTTCCTGGACAGTCTGCTCGTACAGTGACCTTCAGGTAAAGCTAGCAGTCAGCTAGCAGCTACATCCACCTGTGAGTCAAAGAGACCACTCTCCTATTAATGCAAACTGTAAGTCTTAATACTATTTAAACGGGTGAGTTATAAAACTGTAAAGCTGCTGTGAAAGTGAAACTTATCTACACAGACCAAACAGTTTGTGCATCAGGCTGTAAAAATGTTTAGTTCTCCTGTAAAATTTTAACATGGGAGTCTATGGGGACTGATTCACTGCTGCCTCTGGTGGACGTCAGAGGAACTGCAGTTGATGCTTTTTCCTGTGCAATAGACTACTTGCACAATCACTTCCATGTTCTACTGGTCCTGCACAACTGTTTCTGGTGTGGTTAAACAATGGTGACGTTGTCCACCTGCTGCCTACAAGAGTTCCCAAAATTGAACATCACTGATCTTCATTAGATTAACAGGGTGACGACAACCCCCACCAGCAAATTAGATAAAGCATTTAAATTATGTGCTGCATCACACTGTGTATACACAACTATGAAAGTAAGAAAATGGAAATTACCTGACAAAGTAACGTTATGTTACTCCTCTATGTACTTATATTACATATTTTCTTAAACAGTGTTTTATGTTGTCCTGAACTATAGCTGGACTTTTCTTAACTAATGTCACTCTTGTTGTTAGACACCTTTAAAGTAGCATTAGTTAGTTTTCTTTTGAGATCGGTTGACATGATAATACAATAATGTAATAATGCGGCTCACTGTGGACTGGTGTATGTTGAATCAATGTGTCAGATCCTGCTCCTTCAAACTAACTGACAGGAAAACCAGGAGAAGAAAGAACTTGGCTGTTGGCTGATTGGCTGTAGCAGCTGCCTCTGGAAGGTTAAAACAAAGGGAAAATGTTACTCTTAATCTAGGAACTAGTAACATTATGCTACTTTCCCTAAATGTTTTGTAATGGTTATGCATACCATACTGTACCATGGGCTAGACAATGAGCTGCTGTAGTACACAGGTGTATGTATGTAAATGATGATGAGTCCATTAGCATGTACGCCTACACAAATACAATAACATTGCACCTCGAGCTCTAACTACCAACAAACCTCATAGCCTACCGATGACGTGCGTGCAGGTGTAAACACTTCTTCATTCCTATTGGCAGCTGACTTGGTTCTTGAAATCTGGACCACTTTATAGATGCAAGGCTCAATCAAATGACCCCTCACCCCAACCGGTCGCAGCAGATGGCCCCGCCCCTCCCTGAGCCTGGTTCGGCCGGAGGCTTCTTCCTGTTGAAAGGGAGTTTTTCCTTCCCACTGTCGCCAAAGTGCTTGCTCATAGGGGGTCATATGATTGTTGGGTTTTTCTCTGTTTTCTTTGTATTTTTGTAGGGTTACAAGACCTTACAATGATTTGGTGCTATATAAGTAAAATTAAATTAAATTGAATCTTTTGAAGGCCTATGGTCCTTCAATCGTGCCTCTAAAAATATGAATAATAAAAAATACTAACTCTGAAAGTAATTTGAGCTAAACTGATGGTGAAAATTTTCAAACCAAAACTATGTTGAAATAAGGAATAAAGCATTTTGGGAACTAAGCAAACTCAAAGTTAACCTAAATTTAACATTAAAATGTGAGAAATGCAAATGTGTCTGAAAAAGTTCAGATTTATTCTGTGGCTTCGTCAGTGTAAGGGAGCAGCTGGAGTCATCGTCAGCTCAGAACACTGAGCGCAAAACAAAGTCAACACATCTGCTGAACTTTATCAGTTTGAGTTTAAACTACAATAGACGGTGTGTGTGCGTGTGTGTGCGAGTGTGTGCGTGTGTGTTTTGGCTGCTGGTCAGTGTTTGTCACAGTTAATGAGGTCACCTGAGAGCACCTGGTTAATGGCCTCTCATTAGGAGCAGCAGCTCGTTAGTCCGTCTCTCAGGACGAACTGCAGCACAAACACTGTTACATCATCATCTGATGTTTATACCTCTTTGACCTCTGACCTTCCCTCTCCTGGACTCGCAGGTACACATGGCAAGTGGATCCATTCAATACAAAAACAAACAGCATTTTTTCATCTAATACTTTATTGTTTCGTGATCATGTTTGACAGTAATAAATGATAAAAATCGATTTTGTGTCTGATCTCTGTAGATACAGATCTCTATCTGTCTTCATAGAGATGTCTGACATCTCCCCTGTCCCTCAGAGTCCTTTCTGCACTCGCCAGTCAGACAGACGTCAGACGTTTTCTGTTCTGTTATTATTAGAGAAGGAAAAGTGCAAGTATTTAAATAATTATTAAAACTCTTTGCTGATATCTGAAGTTTTGCACGAGATTTCAATTTGATAATCTTTGAAATGTTTCTTCACCTTAAGTGCAGCCCTAAAGACTCCCAGAAGCACTCTGAGCTCCATCAGACAGGACCATCGTGAGATGGTGGCACTTTATGGTCATTCTGGAAAGGGTGAAGCCTCATCTTAAATACTCTAGGAACAACAAGTAAGTAAGATTTTTAGGGCTGAGTAAAACAATTTTAGTTTCATCAGAAGTTAGAAGCAAATAAACCATTCCTCTGCAGATGATCTGTTAGCTGTTTGACAACTACTCCTTCAAGAATTTTTGATATGAAAGGAAGGTTGGAGATTGGCCTATAATTAGCTAAGACTGCTGGGTCTAGAGATGGCTTTTTGAGTAAAGGTTTAACTGCAGCCACCTTGAAGGCCTGTGGTACATAGCCGATTATTAGAGATAGGTTGATCATATTTAAGATTGAAGAATTAATTAATGGCAGGACTTCTTTGAGCAGTTTTGTAGGAATGGGGTCTAAAAGACACGTTGATGGTTTGGAGGAAGTAATTATTGAAGTTAACTCAGAAAGATCGATTGGAGAAAAAGAGTCTAACTTAACATCAATGGAACTAAGAGTAGCTGTAGATAATATTACATCTGTGGGATGATTATTGGTAATTTTTTCTCTAATGATAAAAATTTTATTTGTGAAGAAGTTCATGAAGTCATCACTAGTTAACGTTAAAGGGATGGTTGACTCAACAGAGCTCTGACTTTTTGTCAGCCTGGCTACAGTGCTGAAGAGAAACCTGGGGTTCTTATTTTCTTCAATCAGTGATGAGTAGTAAGCTGTTCTGGCTTTGCGGAGGGCTTTCTTATAAAGCAACAAACTATTTCTCCAGGCTAAATGATGATCCTCTAAATTTGTGACACGCCATTTCCTCTCCAGATTACGAGTCATCTGCTTTAGGGTACGTGTTTGAGAATTATACCACGGGGTCAGGTACTTCTGATTAGAGACCTTAGTTTTCACCGGAGCTACAGTATCCAGAGTCGTACGTAGTGAGGAGGTGAAATTATTAACAAGATAATCGACCTCTGTTGGGGTAGCGTTCAGATAGCTGCTCTGCTCTGTGTTGGTACAGGGCATTGACGATGATAACAGTGGCTGGATTATATTCTTAAACTTAGTTACAGTTATAAACTTGGCTGATGGACTCATTTTGTTAGCAGTGAACATTCAGCTCCAAGTTTTCTCTGTGTGGATATCGGCTCTCGCTGTGGTTCTCTGCAGTCCCACAGCCTCAGAAATGTCTCTAACTTTTTCCAGACTGATCGATGTCACTGACTTTGTTCCTCATCACATGACGTGCTGAGATCTTTATCAGACAGGTCTTGCAGTAATCAGGCTTTGGAGTAACACTGATCTCAAGATTTTCCAAAAAAACTTGAGCTCATTCATGAGGGGTAGCGATAGCTCAGTAGGCAGAGTGGTCGCTAGAATAGGAAGGTCAGTGGTTCCACTGAACGGCTACCCTGAGGTACCCTTGACTCAGGTACCGCCTCTACACAGCACCCACTGCTTCACTGAGTGAGTGGGTTAAATGCAGAGGACAAAATATCCCACGTGTGGGACTCTAAAGGTTTGGAAATAAAAATGATTTATTCAGAGACTCTGAATCAATCTTCTATGTAACGTGTTCTGTTAAAAGGTTTGGAAAGTGTTCATGCTTTAAACATATTTAAAATGTCTTACAGACTCTTGCCTGTATCCATGGAAAGAAACAGTTTTTAATGCAACAACAAAAGTCTTAACCCTGAACAAATCACAACAATCTGGTTTTGTGATAAAGATTTATTTGGTATCTGTGAGTAACTACAGTCGTAGTGTTCTCATACATGTCATCTGCAGTTCATCAAACTGATATATATTTATAAAAATTAGAGAAATATAATCTACATACATCTAATACAAAAACAATCAGCCTAAGAGTGAAGTCACTGCTGGTCTGAGGTGAGGAGGGTTTAATAACCGTGAACAACATTAAGTGCAGGCGACACCTTTAAGAAGACAGATGCTCGAAAGATAATAATAACAAATCTGTGCATTAAATAATCTAAAAATAAAACATTCTGGAAACAAACCACCAAACACACAAACAGGTCAAAACATCATCGAGACAAAATCACACACAAACACACCGTGACTTTTCAAAACACGTCTTTGGTTTCAGACTGAAACTTAACGAGGCCGTAAAGCTTAAAGAAGTGGATTCACCAACAAGCAAACAGCTGGAATGTGCAACAAAAGTAACGACTTTGACGCAGAGGCACAAAGATCAGCCGGAGACGGCGCCGCGTGCTCACACGCGGTTATCTGCTGGCTGCTGTCAGGACTGTGCTGCACAACCAAACATGAAGCCTCGGCATGGAAAGATATTTCCATCTTTAAGGCGTCTCTGATGTAGAGTCTTTCATTATGTTATTAATCAGAATACTTTATGATAAATGTAGAGATCTTTAACTTTTGCGGATGGAAACAACACATTTGTAGAAATATTTATATAATCTCATTTTGGCTGAGCTTACAATACGTGGAGATGTATCTGGTCAAAAATCCTGCATTCAGGCAAAAATATGAATATTTACAGGATAAAACGTTTTATTGTGACGTAGTGAGAAAAGTACGATTATATCTGCAGCTCATGAAAAAAGGCTCAAATCTTAAATTGTAAAAAATCAGATTACTGTTGAACTTATGGTTGGATCTTCTCTCATCTGTGGGACTAAATGTTGCTTTGATTGGTTGACACCGAGGTAAAATCCTCTCAGCTCGTGGTCAGAGCTCGCAGCAGGTTTTGTCCCTCGGTATGACAGACGTCAGCAGATAAAAAAAATCACTCCGGCTGCTGTTCAGAGTGACGGCGCTCTGAGGCTCACAGCGTAAGGCCGAGTCGACTTGAGCCCCCTGATGTCTTTTGTTGAAGCCTGCTGTCAAAGTCGCAAATAGAAAGAAAAGAAAGAAAAGTGCTCAAACAGAAGAAAAGAGCCGAGCTGTCAGATTCAGCGTTTCCCAGCTGAACGCATCGGCATCCTCAGCCTCTTACTCACAGAGCTGCTCACGTCAGTGTCGAGGCATCTAATGACACAACTGAAGGACTTCATTACCCAGAAATCCTCTGGGGCAAAGTGTTTACTGAGCTCCGATTAAGTATGAAAAACTGGACCTTTTCTACTTGTTTCCAGCTCTGTATGATCTACAAGGTTCACAGTTCATAATAATCCTTCTTTAGCTTACACTGGGCTGCGGCTCTGTCACCTGCTGTTTCTTTAAGGCCTCCCTCCCTAAAAGCACTTCTGATTGGCTAACTTCTGGAAGCCTGCAGAGGGGCAGCCGTGTATAGAAATGAGTGATGAGATCAGCTCAGTGTGGCGGCAGAGAAAAAGGACATTGGTTTGTGAACCAGAGCACGCTGAAGTGTTTTTATACGCCTGCTGGTCACAAACCCTGACAGTGCGTCAGTGGAAGGAAAAACCGAGGAGGTCCTCTTTAACACGGATGATTGGATGATTGATCAGTATCATTTTGGCTGGCCAGCTTCAGCACCAACACGATAAATGACTTCTTGCCTTCAGCTGTCATGCACAAGCAGCTTTTATTCACAGTTCGCCCTCCACTGTGGTGCAGCTCTGTGAGTATTCGGCTCATCTCCGCCTGCCTGCTCTCCACCAACTGCCTCATCTTCTCCCTCCCTTGGACTCCCACAGGGAGTGGGTCTCACATGGACGACCTCATGGTTGACTTCAGCTGCAGGAACTAGAGCTGCCACGAGTCTTTAAAATATAAGCGTGTTTATAAGGACTGGGATTAGAACGCACTCTTGGTCGACGTTTGTGTCAAACAAAGCTGAAACACAGTCCAGGCTTTCTGGCCGTATTCTCACAAATTATTTAGGAAACTGAGAATAATTGTAGCAGGCAGAGTGTTGCAGTAACACAGCTGCTGTGTGACAGTGTGTGTGGCAATCATCAAACATGAAATCATTTCTCAGAGCAGACAGGAAATCACAGGCATGAGTCCATGTATGCTGAGAGGGCGGAGCCTGTGTTCTGCCTGTCTGAAGGAGGTGTGGTTTAGCACAATATGGTGCGAGGCTGAAGTGGGCAGTTTGAAAAGTATCAACATTCAGTGAGTGTTTACCACAAAGTTCTTATATGCTTCCCCACACGGATCAATAAGCCACACCCACACAGATTTAACATCCTGAGCCCGAGAAAAATATATAATGTGACATCAGAAACACGCGCAGTGTAAGAACCACGCTGATTATTTATCGTTAAATATTTTTAACGCTCAGGACATTAAATCACTTCATCCATTTACTCCAATGATCCCAGGAGGCTAAAACTTTAAGATCACGACTCATTACTAAAAAACAGAAACACAACAAAGCCTCATTAAAAAATCTAACCTGGCTGCAGCTCTGCACACGCTCAGTGCTTCAAACATAAGTGCTGCCCTGCTCACTAAAAACCAAACGCGGTTTAATCAGAATGGAAACCTTCTGCATGTGAGGACAGGTGTGGCAAATATTCCCCACCTGTCCTCCAATCAGAACCTTCTCTGTGGGTAAGTTTCCTGCTCAGGTCCAACAGGTTGAGTGGGAGAGATTGTTGCTCATTGTTGCCTCCTCCTCTCCCTGTGGGAGTCCAGACAGTCGCTCCATTATTCCTCCTCTTCCTCCTCCTCCTCCTCCTCTCCAGCCATCACCTCCACCAGCAGCTCAGCTGTGCAGGTCGCCTCCCCCAGACTGTTAACGGCCTTCACTGTGTACTTGGCATCATCGTCTCCTGAGACCTGCAGATTTATACGACAGATATGAATCACATGCTACCTTAATTATAACCTATCACATTAATTCTGCTTCATGTTTCATGTTAAATGATTTCACTGAATTTAATGTTGATGTCAGCATGTTTCTGTGTTATGTTGTATTCTAAGAGACACTTAAAGGTTTTAATTGCTTTAAATTACATCAGATTTAAGTGAAATACATCAAATTTCAATAAGACTGCTGATAATTATAAAATATAAAAGGTTGGGCCAGTAAAACTACGAGGCACTGCCTGGGGCTGTTAGGTTAATATTACTGATATTAATGTCTTCATCATAACGATGTGTTGTTTTCATCAAAGCACAGGACAAACTCCACAGTCCTCATCTGCTTGCTGTCCTTCGTTGCAGCCGCCACAAACTCACTCATTCCCATGCAAACTTAAACATGAAGGTATGCACACGTGCAGAAAAACACGTGAGCTCTGCCTCATCCAGCAGATACAGTACTGCAGTTACTCGATAACTAACCAACACCAGGCCCAGTCCATACTTAGACTGAAGTCAGTATATCTGTATATCACCAATCTAATGCATTTCAGTACAAGGCTACCTAAGATTTACATGACCTCTGACCTCTGAAATGACTAGACTGCAGTTTCCTTCCTCATCGTAGTCGATCTGGAAGTGTCGGGTCTCTTTGATGGGCTGGTCGTCTTTGTACCACACCACCTCTGGATCAGGATAACCTGCAACAGCGACCGTTTCTTTATTAAAAACCATGTTTGCTATTCAGTTGTTACTAGAAGGAAGAATCATTAAGACGAATGCTTAATCAGACTCTCCATCAGGTTTGGGCTACAAACATCGTTGTACCTTCTATCTTGCAGTCAAAGCGAGCGGCGCTGCCCTCCACCACCTCCACGTCTTTGATGACAGTGCTGAACGTCGGCTTACACTCTGTTTTCTGCTCGTACTCTAAACACTCCAGGAACTGGTTATCCTCTGGAAACACACACATGCTAGTTTCACATCTTAGTGAGGACATTCAGTTGACATAATCCTTTCCCAGCCCCTTACCATAAAAATGAAAGCCTGACCTTTAACCTAAACATAACCTAACTGTAACTTTGAAATAAGTCTCAAAAATGCCTCAAGGTTTGTGGGGAATTTGGACCCCAAAAGTGACTGTTGGTCCCTACCCCATGCCAATTTGTGGTACCCACAATCACATTTAAACACACAATCCTTCATCAAGCATAATTACTGTGTCTGTGGACAGACTGTGACACAGACACGTAAAGAGCCTGTAGAGACGAGCAGGAACCTCAGACATGGGCAGGCCTTTGTAACTGTTGGCAGTCTGTCTGCGACTGGCACAGAACTGATGCTGCTTCTGTTCTGGTCTTTCTACCTTCAGTGGGGGAGCCTTTCTTGGCGCTGACTCCAGCCATCATGGCCATGGATGACAATCTGCCGATGGCTCGAACAGCGTGACCCGTTTTCTACGAAGAAGAAGAAGAAAGATTCGCAACACAAATACAAAGACAGATGCAGCGACTGAGGCTATCGGTCGAACTGCCAGTGAAAAAACATAAAAACATCTATTTGGAAATATTTTGGCTTGAAAAGAGCAACAAATGGGAAAATGAAGGACTTCCATGAAAAACACCCCAAACAAAAATGAGTTGTACGTGTGAACGGAGACCTCGGCACTTCCACGCTACGACACTTTGACCACACAACGCCAAATCTCACTCGATGATGCACGATGTCTGTCTGTGTCTGTGAACAAGCACGTCCAGTTGAAACGTGCGTGCATTCTCCGCATGGTCACTTATACTGATTTGTGAATAAATATATCTCTATTGTCCTGTGAGACTCTTGGGTCTCTGTCTGTCCTCGTGTTTACCTGCCACTTCCTCCTCAGGATGTACTTCTTCATCCTCTCCTTGGAGAGCTTCTTGGCCTTCATGGTGTTCGTGTCCTGTTTCAGCCAGGGGTGTTCGAAACACTGCGCGCAGGACAGCCGAGCCCTGGAGATGGATCGGGAACACTTTACATGAGCTAGACTTCAGGATTATTAATACTGGCACACTTTCTCTTACATAACACTTTCAGCTCCTGGTTTCCAGTTTACCTACTAATATGGTTTCATGTAACACACTGATGATGCACTAGGTCTTACTTCATGTCTTTTTTCAGCAGTTTGGTAATGAAGTCTTTGGCATTGTCAGAAATTTCATCGAAGGCTTCGTCCTCAAAGTCCCAGGTGGCTGAGGTCACATTGGACAGAGTCTCGTTGTCATTGTCGCCCATAAAGGGAGACAGACCACTCAGCCTGAGAGGACAAACCCACGACAACGTCAGCCAAACTAAATCAAGCCAAAACAAAGCGTGCACAGATTGTAGCGGGCAGCTCTGCACTAACAGTATATAACAGATGACTCCTATGCTCCACATGTCGGTGGGATAGCTGATGGGTTCGTAGTTGATGACCTCTGGAGCCACAAACTCTGGAGTCCCGAACAAAACCTTCAGAGTTCCTGCGTTTTCTGTGGGAGGAAGCATCGGCCGTGTGATCACAGACAAGCTGTTTATCTGCTGTCGTTCCACACCCGTCTAACAGAACTCAATGAAAATCAGCGATTAAGTTTAAGGTTACCTAGCCGTCTGGCGAGGCCGAAGTCAATGAGTTTGATTTTGCTGCCCGTCTTGTTGATGCACATGATGTTCTCTGGTTTGAGGTCGAGGTGCACGATGCCCTGTTTGTGGATGAAGTTGACCCCATCAATGATCTGCAGCATGTATTTGATCACCTCTCTCTCCGTCAGCTCAAAGTCTTCATCGATGATCCGCTCAAACAGCTCCCCGCCTGAGATCCTGTAGACAAAGCCAGGGAGGAGGTCTTTGCTCAAATTACAACAGAACACATGGTGTTAAGTTATTTATCATTTAAAACCTTGTTTTATTTGTCAGTACGTTGCAATACAATCCAAAAAAGTTGCTTTCGTTCATCTGGATGAAGCGTTTATAGTGGGAGGAACGTTTTGTCACTCACCCAAGTGACAGGTGAGTCCTTACCTGGATGACTGAGCATGCATCAAGACATCCACACAGGTATACAGCTGTAACTGCAGAAACACTGACCCCACAGGCAAAGATATTAGAGTTTTAATGCTCCGCTCTGTAACTGTGGACAGAAAGCCTCTGATGTCTTCTCTTTGCTTCTGGGAGGAACTAAACTAAACTAAACTAAACTTAATAACTGTAACAGCTTTGACATCATTTATTTCTCAGAAGTTTTACTTTATTTAATCACAGTAAACTGAATATATTTACATTAAAAATAAACAACTAAATCCAGAGATATTAAACATGGTCCAAAAGCTCTAGAGGCCTGGTAACGAACTAATGATTTGATTCAGGTGTGTTGACACAGGGTGATGTCTAAAACCTGCAGGACACCGGCACTCGAGGCCTGGAGTTGCCTTCCCCTGGTCTACAGCCTTTAACAGCGCCACCGTGTGGACATGTATGAAAGATGTTTTTCTTTTCTTGAGGGTTAGAAGACAAAACCATATTTCTGTAACGAGGCTGTCGCAGTAATGAAGCTGCTGAGAAAACGTTATCAGATCTCAGAGGGCGGATAAAAAACAAAACCTGACGGTAAACGTCTCGTTTCCTGCGCTCCATCAGTTTGGATCATGGCAGCAGATAGTCGCTGTTTACTTCATTTAGATGTTTATCTGAGGAAACATTCTGCAATAAACACTGAACGTTTCCCGTGATTACGACAAATTATGAAGGCCACTACAAATTAGACACTCATGGAAGAGTTCAGCTGCAAATTTCAGCAGCTGAACAGTTTTACGAGAAAACAAGAAGAGTATATTGCTCCATCAGCTCTAAAATCAACAGAGGAAATAGCTGCCCTCAAATCCCTCTCATGTCTGCTCACAAACTTATTTTCTGATACTTTGTGAAGCAAAAAACATCTCAAGTCCGTTTACAGACCGGTCATGTTTTAAATCCATGTACTGAACAGACATTTACTGCCTTCCATCCATCAGAGGCTGAACTCATCTGTGACTCCTCACCGCCAGCTGCAGTGATGTAAGGAGATGTGATGGATCACTTACATCTCCAGCACCATGACGATGTCAGACTTGCCCTCGAAGGCGTCGATACACTGGACCAGTTTGGGGTGATGGAGGCTGTTCATGATGCCGATCTCCTGCCGGACGTTGTCCTTCTCCTTTGCAGAGTAGGCTTTGATGAACTTTCCGGCCCAAACCTTCTTTGAAGACTTCTCCACCAGCTTGAAGACCTGACCGAACTTCCCCCTTCCATGCAAACACAACACTGTGAGAATGTCTACAGAGCTTAAGGTGCATGATGGGAAATGTGAGCGCAGACTTACGTTCCCAGCCTCTCCTCCACGTCGTACAGGTCCTTCACCTTCATGTCTGTTCTGATGGTCACATCTCTGTACTCCGGCTCTTTCTCTGAGTCTGACACACAGGCAACACACAGAGGTCAGAGGTCACAGACACGGGAGGACTGAAGATGTGTGAATGCTGTGTGAAGGTTAACGAACATCTGTGTGGGTATACAGTTAGTCATGTCATACCTTCATCCTCCTCCTCTGGCTCCTCTTGGTTTTCTGTTGGACGAAGCAGAGTTAGTTCAGTTAGTCTGGTTAGTTCATTCCTGATCACTGAGATGCAGTTTAGTTTGATTGGTTTAGTTGGTTCTGGTTTAGTTACAGGTGAACAGCTGGAGATAGTGGTGGACCAGGTCTTTCATTAGGAATCATCATGGAGCAGCAGACTTGTGATGAAATCAGACCAAATGTTATGTTTTTTTTAATCACGACCCTCTCGTTCATCTTCTGCCTCAGCAGCTCATGATTATGAAGCTTAGCTCAAGGGCACTACCGAGACTTTAGTGGCCTAAAACCAGCAACCACTAAAGTCAGGAACTGGGGTGAGATTATCATGACCACCTAGACCAACAGAAACTCCAAATCTATGATGAGTGACCCTACCAATGACCGGAACATTTGGAAACAGTAGATCAGGATTATTTATGCACATATATAAACATAACATGTACCAACTGTCAAACTGGGTGTTTGTTACACCAGTGAGGCGGTCCTGTCATATGAGGAAAGTACCTTAACTTACAAAGCATCCTGCATCACTATTTATGTTTCTGTTGTTAACAGTGAGATTTGACTCATCCTCCCATTTATCAGATTCCTAAACTTGTGTTTCTGGCATTAACAAACTCAGATTAACTGAGCACAGCAGGTCTGTTTCACGGGACATGAATTTGTAGCAGCTTCCCAATCTCTACAAAGCAGCAGTGGTTCCCAGTACCCACTGGCCTCCCTTCATAACATCCATTTGGAACCAAATGAAGAGAAAACTCGTCTCGGGGTTCTCCATCACTCCAGGTTAAAGACAGCTTTATCCATCCAGATGTTTTTGTGTGAGCTGCACAGTTCTGTAGCCACGAGCTGTAATGATTTCTGGTGTTCAAAGCATCAAACATTCATTTAAAAAACTGAGCAGCAAGCTTTCAGAAATCCTGAACCGCTTCCTTAAAACATGCAGTGAGCTTGGCTAAGGAAGATGTTTATGCTTACATCCCACCACAAGCCTCTCATCATGGACACGTCCTTGTTCAGACTCATTCGTTTGGCAGACGTAGTTTGGCAGATAGAAAGTAGTTGCTGTGTTGACGTGTGATGAATGATCCCTGTAACCATCAGGACTTCAAGAAAGTTCTACATGCATCACCAACAACTCAAGGAAGGAACTCAAGGAACAACTCACCATCAGTGTCCACCAGTCCGACAGTCACAGGTTCAGATTCGGCGCTCGGCTCTCCGACTCCGTAGATGTTCTCTGCCCGGACACGAAACTTGTACTGCCGATCTGGGAGGAGGTTCTAGAGACAAACAGACACTTTACCGACCCTTAAAACAGTCCTTTAACTGAGCCGTGCTGCGAGAGAACACTCACCTGTACGTTGTAGGAGGTGCTATTGCAGGACACCAGGTGTTTCCACTGCTGCTCCATGGAGTCCCAGATCTCCAGTTTATAGGACTGCACGGCGCTACCTCCATCGTAGGTCGGCCCGTACCACGACAGCGTCAGGCAGGACCGACGGATGTCTGAGGCCGCAGGAACCTTTGCTGGGGGGTCGGGTTTATCTGAGGAGGGGCGGGGATAGATGACGATGAACACAAGCTGAAAATATTAAAGCTGCAAAATAAATGATTTTTTTTTCTGCAGCTGATTCTTTCAGGAATCATTAAACAGGAAGTGCAGACGCTGCTGTCTCACCGACGATGGTGAGGTTGAGGGCGGCTTGTCTGAGGCCGTAGCTGTTCTTCAGCTCGATGGTGTAGCAGCCACAGTGCTCCTGCTGCCCGCTGCCGATCGTCAGCCTGCTGCTGCTGTCGTTACTCTCGATGGAGATGTCATCTGACCCCTCCTGGATCTGAGCCCGAGACCGGACAGGCAGGAGGACGCTTAGACAAACACTTAGACGTACCATAGCCTCAGCCTTAGTCTCTGTGTGTGTATCTCACCGGTTTCCTGAACTTCAGCCAGGTGCAGGTGATGGGCGGAGCTCCAGAAAACTTGCAAAGGATCTCCACTTTCTCCCCCGCCAGAATCTTCATGTCCTCAGGGAACTGCAGGATCTGAGGAGGCAGAGCTACACACACATATCAATAATCTATAATCAATAACAGGAGTCATGCATTAGAGACCATAAAAGATGTTCCTTTAATAATAGTGTGTGAACTGACTGTGATCAACACTCAGTTGTGGAAAGAGGAAGAACAAAGCCGTCAGCAGACTCCGTGTTCTTTCTATTTAATCTGACAGGAGCTGAATGAAATCAGCAATCAAAGCAATTTCTGAATGAAAATTTCAGCAACAGCAGCTTTACCATCATCACATTGCTCCAAGGCACTTAGGCAGAATTTCATTCAGAACTGCAGCGCCCCCTGCTGTCAGTCAGGCATTAGACTGACTTTGTTATACTTCAAAGGCAAAGAAAGAAGTTTTACCTTCATGACTTTGCAGTTTTTGTACATCTCTTTTTTATTATTGATTGATTGTCTGACAGTCCAGCTCTAAAGTGACACTAAAGGATCAATCAACCTGCTCTTCCCTGCAGGAATAACAGAGACAGATACTAACACATGGGCTGTGTCCCAATTCAGGGTCTGCAGCCTTAAAGGCCGCATTTTAAGGCCGATTACATCACAGCGATGTGACGAAGGCTGTCCCAATTCAAAGGCTGCTCGAAATGCGGCCCTCAAATGCGTCCTTCATTTCCCTGAATTTTAAGGATGGGTCGGTGTAGACTTCGTGGCCCAACATATCCCAGAATGCATAGCGAGGCGGTGGGTGTGGAGTAAACTTTAAGTAAGTACTGAATATTATGTCACTTATTTATGTGCGAATGTTTAATAACGAAGAACATTAAAACATTACTGTTGGCCACATGTCGGCAAAGTTATGTGACACTAGTGATGTTTGTACTTTCAGCATTAACTTGGTTTTAAAGCCTCTACTTCTAAATATACATATAGTCGACCTTCATCTTACAGAGAATCTGATGATTTTATGGATAATTAAAGTCAGTCATATATCCACAAACACAACAAGCTGAAAGTCAGTGATGCTGCTCGGTTTGCAGTCCTGAATATCACGGCACAAGCAGGATTCACTGCACTGTTAATGTTAGCTATGTTATATTGCTGCCTCTGTTCGGTGGTGTCGAGCCAAACGGACTTTAACGTGTGTTTGAACGAGCTGACGGTTCACTCGTTAAGCTGAAAGAAAGATGCTTTAATCACAGCAGTCACACGTGTCCACTGTACCATCTGGGAACTCTTCTTGTTTAGCACTCATAATAACACTAAATCCTCCTGTTTGTAGCAGTGTGTACACCTGAGACTGTCACCTGTCTGTCTGTCCTGCACTCTCTCTGTTTCTTTCTCTCTGATTGTGGAATAAAAGTATGAACATGTATTTATAAGTTACACTTGTGTTTGAATCCTGCAGCTTATCACACATTTGATTTCCATGTGTGACGACTGCAAGTGTCCAGAGTGAGGACAGACTGAGGGACCCACTGCTGCACATCATCTGTGAGGCTTTGCACCCCTGATGATCCACCAGGACTCAGCAGTGTGTGAGGAAGAGGAGGAGGAAGAGCCAGCAGCAGCTGACAGATGGAGAGAATAGACAAACTGTTCCCTGTTTGTGATGGACTGCTAGGAAAGTTTAACATAACTAACTGTCTGTCCTGAATCAGTCTTATTAGGTAATGTTCAAATAATTTGATCATCCAGTGTTTTCAGTGTGGGAGAAAGTACTCAGGGCCTTCAAGTTACACACCATGAAAGGCAGCAACAAGTTTAATATTCAGAAACCTAAAGTATGTATCAGCAGCAAAATGGAGCTAAAATAAATGTTTGTTTCAGTTCTATGAAGCTTTGAGTATTTTGGATTAGTAGCACTGCTGTGTTTGTTGCATCATATTGCTGTAATTGTTTATATGCTTTATATATTCTGAGGTAAGTTGATCTATAGTTACATCATATTCTATAATGATGCTATGTGTTTGTAGACTTTCTGCCCAGTTTGACCCATTTAGCAGAAGTCAGCCTGTTTAAGGCTCTGATATCTATTCTGTATGACTTAAAGCAGTTATGACATGGTCTGATTTTCTCACCCAATAAAGGAATATTTCATATATCAGTCTACTCTTCATTCTATCAGAAACAGTTATCACAGCTCGTACATTTGCTTTTTACACATATATGTAAGCATTGAGCCAAATGTAGTAATGCCAACATACTGAAGGAACAACATTTGTCTCTTATATATAATACATCTATATATACACTGTCAAAGATACTTGAGTGTCTTTGAGTGAAGATTTAAGGTGATAGGAAATATGAATAGCTGCAACTTGTATCTTTACTGAAGCTCAGTATTTGACACAGAGTTCATGTTCACTGCTGTAATAAAACATAATGATTAATATAATAACTGTAATATTGGCCATATTATATTTACATTACTATAGTAAGATGACTCAGATAGCTCATGTAGAAACAAACAAACAAATGAACAAAAGATTTTCTCCTTCATTTCTGTCAAACAAAGCTGTATGAAACGTTTCCAGCTGTTAGTATAATGGTTGCTAGGCAACCTGGGCAGCGCGACGGAGGCTAGACCGTCCCATTTCACAAGCCTCGCACTTCCGGCCTTAGCGGTCTTTGAGTACGCGGCCCTTGTGGACCGTTAAGGCTGCAGACCCTGAATTGGGATACAGCCATGTTGTCCAGAAACATGCCCGCCTTTCCCATAATGCACCTGTCTGAGCAAGACGTCCCTGCCTGGTAAACATGATTCACTGCAGGTGAGTCTCACCTTGTTTGGGCGGAGTTTTTGGAGTTGGCTTCTTTATTCTGGCTTCACCTGAAACAAGAACACAACAGGCGGTCAGACACTTGAACCAGACGTTCAGACGAGCTGTGATGAAGAAACGTGTGGCTGTCATTTCACAGCTGAATCAGATCTCCTGGAAAACACGACGACTTATTCATGATGTCTTCTAAGCACCTCAGAGCCTTTTCAAAATCTCTGCAATCATCCAAGCAACGAATATTGTTGTACTGCACAAACTGAGCCCTGGACCAGATGATGCAAAGACCCATGAGGGTGCAACAAATTCAATAACCTCATTATGTTACTCTGGAGCTTCCCAATACCTCTGCAACTTCCACAGCGACCTCTAAAACCTGCCTTAACCTGTTAAGACCGCATGACACATGGACAGAGAATTTCAAGGTCTAAACATCCTTAAAACTGTTCCTGGCAAGTGTTCAAACAACCTTTCAAGACCCCTGAAACCTTTTTAAGGAACTTTCTTAAACTTGAACTTTAACAATAAACAGTAAAACCTCTTCCCACAAAACCACCCCTGAGACCTTTGATAGCCCCCAAAGACCACTCTGACAGGACTTCTGACATGTTCATTTAGAATATTTTTACCACCTCCACAGAAACCTAAAATGTGTCAGTAAAACAAGGGGATAGCTAACTTCACGGAGACCATTAAACACATTCCTGGTACTTCTGGGAAATTAGTAACCATTCTTTCTTTCTTTCAGCTTTAATGAACTTTAAAATCTCCACTGGACCCTCTCCACGGTCCTCTGGAGCATCTTTAAGACCTTGGCCACCTCCAACTTTAAACCCTCCATAAACCTATTCAGGAGCTCTGAAACAATCTCCTCAGTAATCCTGCAGACTTCCTCTGGAACCTTTAAAAACTCCAGAGATGCCTCATCAAGTTTCTACCACGAGACCTCCGAAAACAACTGAGCAGACAGAAACACCTCCCTGCACACACTGTGTCACATTATTCTTCCTACCTGCAGAACAGTAAAGCTTCATTAACACTACGTTTCCCATCAGACACTGCACACAGACCTGGTGACACTGAAACGCATCACACTCACAACAAAGATGAAATGATGACACTGAAGTGAGGACAGTCAGTGCAGAAATGTTCCTCATTTAGAAAAATCACACACAGACTGAATAAAATATGCAGGAAATAAAAACGTGAATGTGCAACAAGCACATTTGAAACTAAGTGAAGAGTATCATACAAGTACAGACACGGTTTTCCTGTCTGCTTTCACATGTGTGTCTCACATCGTCCTGCTTTGTTGTGAAGCAGAGCACAGCTTATACAAGCCTCTCTGAGTGTGTGTTCATGAGGCTGTTTGCTGTTAGTCTTCTTCTCTTTTAAATATTTCTGTCATCAGCTGCTTTTCTTTTTTAGTTTAAGGAACTTTGTCCTCACAGAACATCTAGTAGAGGCAGGAGGAGGAGGAGAAGAATGTGAGATAGACGAAGAGCGTCTCTGATGACCGTACATGGACAATCTAAAAATAGTTTCGCTGGATGCAGGAAATAGTTCCTGGAGTTTGTTTTTCTTGTGATGGCTGCAGATGAAGAGGATAGAAGAATCTGTTCACGCTGTCTTCTTTCTTTGTTTCTTCCTTCACATGTTTAAGACTTTCCACCTGACCACACCACAAAGTCTGCTGTTACCATCAGCCTGGAGCTCAGGCTCCGTCCTTCCAGCCTCGCTGCTTTGGCTCTGTTTTCCTTTGGAAACACAAACACGAGGATTTTCCAGCACAAACTTATTTTTGCTCTCACAGAAACTCACAAAACAAACTTGAAGCTGCTACAGTCGAAAAAAGCAGCTGCTCGCTTCACGCCCCAAATAAAAATGGTGGATGTCATCAAGTCGCTCATGGCGCTGTGACGTCCTTAACACCGGCCAATCAGGTCCCAGTGACGTAGTGACATCATCAGAAGGTCAGCACAAGTTGCACGCTTGGCTGGTTTTTGTTACTTGTCTGCAGAGAATACACACACACACACACACTTACACAAGCATACGTTCACACCTGCTTTGGAAGCAGGACGGTTTGTGTCTCCTGTCAGTAAAGCTTTAAAACGAACCGCCTGGTGAGCCGAGCCTCTCTCTGACCGACACTCCAACTTTCACTTTCATGTGTGAAGCTCTGACCTTTGAACCCCAGTGACTGTCTGAGCTGCAGAATCAGACACTGAACCTCAGTAAGAAGCTGATGAATGTGTCGCAGGAAACACATTCAGTCTGAGCACTCGACAGACGATAACGTGGCCGCTGTGTGCAGACATGAGTGTGTAACCGCTGTGTGCAGACATCAGTGTGTGACCACGCGAGGCTTCAGTATGTACAGCAGCCCCCCCCCCCATCTGTCAGCAGGTTAGTATGAGAAAGCTCATGAGGAAACACAAACAGAAGCTGAGCTCTGAATGTCAAACCGTCCTGACAAAGACAGACAAGCACAGGTCTGCAGCTTTGATATTAATCAGCTGACGGTCAGAGCTGCACTCTGATTGGCTCCTTGCTCTGTCAGTCACAGGAAGCACTTCTGTTTTTACTTCTGCAGTGAAAGTGAAGAACTCAGTGTTCCTGTACACGCCGTCCCAAAATATCAGCTGCATACCTGCTGACACGCCGCTGCAAAAAGACCCTGAAAACATCCCCCCAACCCCCCGACCACAGGGTTTTAACAAAGTTTAGCCCCGCCCACTCATAGCTGCAGACTAAACTGACAGGTGAGCGTGAGCAGCACCTGCAGCAGATGGTTAGGACAGGGAGCAGACTGTCCGAACCTCCGTTTGTCTTGTGCTCAGTCTTTACTGTAACTGTGTTTCAGGGTGGAGGCTGACACATGCACGCATGCTGCACCGCACAGCCTCCACCCTGCTGCGTGTCTCTAAGCTAACGTGGGCCCAGCAGGCGGATGAACGGCTTCACTCGACACTTCCACGCTTTTAATCAGCACGCAAAGTAAAACAAAGTCTGTCAGAGCACGAGAGTCAGAAACCAGGCCTTAAATGGAAGTGGGAGAGGAGCAGCGCCCCCTCCGCCTCCCCAACATCATCACCCCCCGTCCTTCCTCCCTCTGTCTGCTGCAAAAAATTTGAGGTCTCCGAGAAGTGACTGAAACCAAAGCAGGAGCCGAGCTCCGGTCTGAGAAACTCTCCACTCATGTTCAGGTAGATTCAACTCTGAGTCTGTTCGCATACATGTGAACAAACAGTTAAAGGTCAGGGGTCAGCGCCGTGGAGAGGGTTTCAGCTTTGAACGCAAGAAAAGTGTCTGTGGGCCCGACTCCAGAACTGAACCTCGGAGATGTGATATGAACACAGAACAGGACATCCATCCACAGCAGTGAGCCCACTGAGGCATGCACACACACACACCCACACACACACACACACACACACACACACTGAGCAGGAAGGATTTAGAGTTGGATCATAAAGATAAGAGCAGATTTTCCACTGAGGGCTGCAGACAGAAACATGAAGCTGCTGCATGTCAGAGTATTTTTGTATGAAGTTACTGTTCAAGCACTCACACATCAGCGCTGTGCAGATACGGAGAGCATGAAAACAACAAGAAACGTCTCATCCAATAGGAAATGTTTAACCCTTTCATTTATTTGTATCTCTATTGTTTCATGAAAGAAACATTTTGGTCACACAACACAATTTACTCAGAGTGAATAATTACTAATCATAGCTTTGACTTAAACTGTTAGTACAGCCAGGAACTTTTCTACAATATGTTCCTGTTTAAAACCCAAAATCTTTCATTAAGATGAAACTTTTAAAAGAGCAACAACACTTTCTTTTATTCTGAAGAGTGATCTTAGGATTTCTACCAAAGTAAGACTTTATTCTCTTTGCATACAGAAACATTACGACCAATCAGGACACAGCTACAAACCAGCTGACCAATCAGGACACAGCTACAAACCAAACAAAGTTACTACTTGTAACCACAAAGTTGTTGTTTGTAGCAGAATGTGTGTTTTAGCCCACCTGTCTGCACAGTTTGTTTCCAGGTGTGACTCATTCATGATGCACAGGTGTGACCCCTGCAAGGAACGTCTCCAGGGTGAACATGTTTATCATCTACAGGGGGAGTGTGTGTGTGTGTGCGCGCGCATGTGCGTGTGTGTGCATGCATGTGCGTGTGTATGCGTGCATGTGTGTGTGTGTGTGGGAAGCAGCAGGGCTGATGGGAAACGTAGTGTTAATGAAGGTTTACTGCTCTGGAGGTAGGAATAATAATGTGACAGTGATGAAGGAACTGATGTTTCCAGTGATACACAGAGACCCTTTAAAATAGAAACACCCGCCTGAGTGTGTGTGTGTGTGTGTGGGAACCAGTGATCCCAGCCTGCAGCTCCTTATTGGGACAAAAGGAAAGAGGCTGCTGCTGCATATTTTGGAAACTCACTCTCTGAGGTTGGAGTTGCCTTCTTGGACTTCTTGTCGGCCGGAGAGTTTTCAGCCGGGTCTGCAGGACACAGAGAGACAGAGAGGGAGGAGTTAACACGTGCACTCACTCTCTGAGAGCTCCACAGCCGTGAACCCCAACACTAACATCAGAAACCCTCCGGCAAACACTGAGCGTTCACCTGCAGAAAATTCATATTTTATTCAAACTGAAAAACAAAATGTGTGTTTACAGAACTTAGACATTTCACATTCTGCTCTACGACATGACATACATCACTGAGCACATTCACTGAATGCTGCGTGAACCCAGAGAGGGTGTTTGGTAACACGCCGCTCAGTGAGACTCAGCAAGACGACAGAAGTTCAAGTCAAGTCGTCTGAGTGCAGAAAAATGCCACCGGCTTTTTGTGAGGGAAACCAGCGCGGTGCTGCATTCAGGGACGAACTATCAAAAAAGTCACTGCTCAGACTCAGAGAACCCAGGTACGTAAATAACAACCAGGAGGCATACACATGTAAGCGTGCACGGGACTCAGTCCAGCCTGAGTTAAGGTCCTTTCACATCGGACGCAGCACAGCGCTGCGCTCTGAAACCCATTCATGTCTGTTGTTTGCCTCGTGCAGTAACAGTTTTCCAGCTGTGCCAAGTAAAGCGCAGCACAAGCACAGGTGCAGTAGAGCGCAGTACTCGGTGTGTCGCACCTTCGTCCTACCAATAGAAACTAAGCCTACAGCTGTGGTAAGTTCAACTGCACAATGAAGGAAAGCGTTCTGTGCGTGTCTGAGTTCGGTGAACTGTTTGTCACAGGTTTACGTGCACGTACGAGGAACTGCACAGCTCTGCAGAGGGAAAGCAGCGTTCTGGAAACGAGGCATTCTTCACTAGTCAGGACAAAGCTTTCTTCTTTAAGGATGAGGGATACGTTTTTATTAAAGGTTTGGACAGAATACAACACAAACTGTCGCAGAGGACACAAAGTCAAAGATGTTTAGAAGCGACAAGGTGCAGGCGCTTCTCGTATATACGTAGAGCAGTCGCAAAAAATGACGTACAAGCAGAGCGCAGCACAACACAAATTTTGGATCCTTCGTTCTAGTTTGCAGTGAGACATGCTGCGTCTGATGGGCCGTCAGGCTGCAGTCTCTGGGTGCTGTCTGGACGGACTTGGTGAACAGGCGTGAGACGATCCTGGAGGTCTCAGAACTGAACCACAGTGTTCACACAGCCGGACACTTTCTGTGTTCTCTGGAAGTCACTGCTGTCACTTCCTTGACTTCCTGTCCAAACACTACATCACAGATTCACAGCACATGGTGGAGCACAGTTCATCGTGTTTCCATCGCGAACTCTGCCTCTGTCCTCGCCACGTTAGCTCACAGCAAAGAAAGAGCCGAGTGTCCTCGTCTCAGGTGTCCATGAGCACCACAGGACTGAGACACACCTGAAACAGCGGCTGCGTCCGTGCTGCAGGCTGGACCACGGCGTCCGTGCTGTTCTGGACACAGCACACCGAGTCTGTGGTGTTCGTGAATCCATCTGTCGTGTTTAAAACCAGCTGACTAAACCCTTTACAAACAGCTGATGTCCTGACGACCAGCGCTAAGCTGTCTGCAAACAGGAGCCGATCTTTGATAAAGTCAAACTGTGTTTGTGTTCGTTGGTTCTAATGACAGGAAACCCAGCTGACCAGCGCTGCAGCTTCTGCTGCATCACCCTTCCAGTCCAAACCACTGCAGCGACCATCAAAGAGAGTGGGCGGGGCTAACATGACCCATGAATGCTGATGTTTGTGTGATCTTTCCAAAGAAGCAGAGCTGCACTGCTGAACAGAGTCGTGTGTTCAGGAGGCTCGACTCATCGGTTGGTGTCTGAGAGTCAGTGCTGATGACGGAGTCAACAAATGTTCGTGGACACGGCAGGAAGTAAACAAGCTCTTTGGTTTAGGACAGATTATGACAAACATATCAGATACATTTCAGATCTTCATTCAGACAACAAAAGTACACTTTAAAGTTTCTCTCACAGTTTGAATGCTTTAAACCTGCGTCTACATCAGGATCAGAGGAAAGACCAGAAGAACAAAAACAGCAGAAGAAGAAGAACATGCGGCACTGAAGGAAAGATCTGAGAGAGGACCAAAGCTTTGTTCTCACCGTCTACCAGAACCGTGCAGGAACACTCGGCTTTGCCTGCCGAGTTCTCGGCTCTGCATTTATACTGGCCTTCATCCTCTGGCAGGGCTTTGTCTATGGTCAGAGAGCACAGGCCGCCTGCAACACACAACACAGCACAATATAACACAACCCACACAGGACACAGTCAGATCAGCACGAGGTCAAGTCTCATTTCTTACATTCCACAAAGTTAATCAATAAAAATGAAGGTATGACTCCACGTTTCATTTACTATGAATGAGCTATCAGAGCGTCACGCTCTCCACCCTTTTAGACGTCGTGTGAGACTAAAGGCCATCCTCTGCTGCCGGTGCGGCGTCCTTCAGAAAGGCTTTCTTCTTCCTTCAACACGTGTTAGGACATTTCTTTGCTTCAGACAGAAGGACAAGCATCACACTCCTCTGCCTCGCCTCTCACTTTGATCAGTGAAAATAAAAGCTTTCCCTGTTAATCCGACTCTGTGACCTGAAAGATGATTTTAAAAACTTAAATGGAAATCTGTCACTGAGCAGCTATTCAGCCTCGTTGTTTTGGTCGCCTCCGTCCTGTTTGCTCCAATCAGAACCGAGATGTTTAAAACTCGATCGGCCAGCCGAGAGTTTAGGGAACCTGAAGTTCACAGGATGGGATAAAACTGAAGCGTGAAGTCAAAGAAACCCTCGTAGAGGTCGGCGGGTGATGGACAGTTTCACCAACAACAACACAAGTCTCTAACACTGCCCCCTGGTGACAAAGCACAGCTATCAAAGAAACTCACGGATCTGAAGTGACGTTCATACGACCTGCACACGACCAACACTCAACCTCACCCTAACCCTTTTTATTTGTGCTCCGTGATGCTATCGTGGCGCTGAGTTACCATCCATCCATCTTCTTGTCCTTTTCTGGTTCAGGGGAGCAGCAGCCTAGCCAGAGAAGCCCAGACCTCCCTCTGTGAGCCACCTCCTCCAGCTCACCCGGGGGAACAGTGAGGCATTCCCAGGTCAGCCAAGAGATGCAATCTCTCCAGAGTGCCCTGCGTCTGCCGCAGGGCTTCCTCCCACTAGGACACAAACACCTCGCAGTGGAGGCGTCCAAATTGGATGAACCGCCTCAGCCGGCTGCTCCACTCTGATTCCCTCCTCACCACATCAGTAATGACGAGGCCAAACACCATCTGGAGAAAACTCATTTCCACCGCTTGTTTCTACGATCTCATAATCTCATCTGCAAATTTCATAAAAGAGGAGGATGAAAACTAAAGTCAGAGAGGTCCTTACAGCTGACAGGCTCGGACCTGACCGAGGCAACGTCTTAAACATCTGTGGAGAAAACATCTGTCGTCCCTCCACCCTGCTGGAACTGAGGGGATCTGCACCAAATCCAACAAAGCGTGAAGAGAAGGCAGGAAGCTGCTGCGACTCGTTGAATCAACACTCTGAACACTTTCTGTAAAAAGATCGCTTTGATCTGACGTTTTATCATCATGACGACCCTTCAGTCAACAATCACGTCGTTTTAAAACGACGCCTACAAAACCACAAGAGCAGAAAGTGAAGATCTGAGTTCATCATAAACATGCTGCTGCCTTTAAATCTGTACCGACACATGTATGTGACCTCTGACCTTTAACATGTGACACACAGACTCCTCACTCTGCAGGATAAACACACACAACCAGGGGCTGTCCTCCAGACTGAAATAACACACTGAGGGATTATTACACACACACACACACACACACACACACACAGGTCTTTACAGGACATCACAGTGTGTGTTTCTATGCTTGTGAGGACCTTCAGGCTCTTTCTTAAAGGTTGAGTCTGCCTATTTTTATAAATGTGAGCCATCAGTCTGATTCTGACGGCTGCTGTATTTATTTCACCATCCATGCTGAAAGCTTCCTGTTAATGAAAGTTTCCTGCTGGAGCCGCTGATAACGGCACAGAGAAGAAAAGATTGTGACAGCTGCTCCAGCTGCAGAAAGTGAAAGTAAACTCAAAGTGTCCCTCGACCATCAGGAGGAGGAGAAGCAGTGAGGGTGACTTCTGCCGCAGAGCGGAGAGCCCGACAAAGTCCAAGTACGGCGTGGATCTACACGACATGCTGCATGCTCATTGGCTAATGACTCAATCATCTCCTGCTTCCTGTTTCTTTGTCGCTATCCGGTCGTTAAGTCTGACGTCACTAGCCGTGTCTGGGCCTAAACTCCGCTGCAGGTCCATATATCAAACGATCACTGTGGCATTACTGAGAGTTGAAAACTGTCTAAAGTCTTTCATCTTTAATAAAATGATCAGCGTTCTGCTCTACCAGGTGTAACAATTGAGTTTAACATCCAGGCATCCATGAAAACGGAATTTATGACATTTAACGGAGTTAGAAGTTAGCAGGAAGTTAGCTCGCTAGCTTCTATCTAAATACAATATAGCATGTCCTGACTGCGGGGTTTTGGAAACAAATTAAAACGTACAGCTCTGTTATCACTTCCAACATAAATGAAGACAGAAAACTAAACAGCAGTGACGTTTGTAGGGTTACTGAAGTTTGGCTAGCTGGCATATAATGATGTGCTACGTGACCGCTAGCGACACAGCTATGTTAGCATAATATAAACAAGCTAACTTTTTTTCCACTCGATAAAAGTTAACGTGAGTGTTCTCGGTGGTCAGGAACAAATGCAATCGCATGGCAGGATGCTGTAAAAGGACCAAACCTCAGCTAGGAGAACAACTGAGATAATCCATCCACAATACGAGGTTAGTCATTCATATACTGCTGCATGGGCTGGGCTGTAGTTACATCCTAAGGTTTTAAAAACTGAGCTTAAATAAATGATTAGCGGTAATAAAAGCCGAGGGAGGTCAACAGTGATCACTGACTGTTTTAGGAGCTTTTTGAGATTAAATAGAAGAAAATACAAAACATTAAACATGTTAACAACACAAAAGCCATATTAAACGCAGGCTACTTTAGGCCCGGAAGTAGGATTCGTCACGTCATCACTTAACGACCGGATAATAAGGTCCTCAACTTTAGCAAATTTTAGCAAAGTCGTGTCTAAAGTAAGTAAAACTATCACCATCACTGCTAAACACAAAAAAGTCCAGACTGAATTTAAAGTAAACTTTGTTTTTTACATTTTTGTCTTCACAATCAAATCCATGAACGGCAGTTCTGCTCCAGCATGTTCAAAGTTACTGAACAAGTTTTAAAGATTAGCTTCGGGAAGACGTAACTAAACATCATGAAAACAGAAAGAGTGTCTCTTCAACTGATGAATGAATCCCTGCCGGACCTCACAAGTACAGTAATACGTGTGTGTGTGTGTGTGTAGTGATCTGCTTCCATATGAAATTCCAGTGACGGTCACACATCACATCCTGCTTCTATTGTTTCACATCTGCGTTCTATTATTAGAGTCTCAATCCTCAGACCTCCATCGGCAGCTGCTTCAGCTCCTCCACCGACTCCACCAACGCTGCTCCACAGCTTCACCTCCTCAGCTCCGCCTCCCTGTCTCTCATTCTGTCGTCTTTAATCTGAGGAGTTTTTCTCTGTTTTCTGTCTGAATAAATTCAGTGGCTCTAATCGATTCTGATCACTTCCACTGATGATCGATCGCTGCAAACAAACACTACTGCTAAATAAAGTTTCTTTGAATTCAAAGAGAGCGTTCGGGGTTGCTGTGAAATGTAAACAAAGCCCTCCTCCTTCCTTTTTAACCAAATCATGTCAGAAAACCTTTCACTTCCTGTTGTGCTGTGTGTGTGACCTCTGACCTTCGTTTGCGAGGATGATGAACTTGGACGCCTTGATGACCTTCCCGTCCAGCGTCCAGGTGACAGTGACATCAGAAGCGGTGGCGAGGCGGCACTGCAGCCGGAGCCGCTGACCGTCCAGCACCGTCATGTCGCTCAGCTTCTCTACAAACTCCGGCGCCGCACCTCCTCCTCCTCCTCCGGTGCTCTTCTTCTCATTAATCCCTCCATCCATGCAGTTGTTCACCTCCGCCTTCTCCCCGTTCTTCTCGGGGGCCGTCGGGTTCTTCTTGTTGGTGAGGACAGAGCGGAAGTCGCCGGCGTTCTTCGTGGGCGTCTCTGCGGCCTTGCTGCTGTTGCTGCTTGCGGCGCCCTTCTTCCCCAGCACGCTGCGGAAGTCGACCTGCGATGGGGAGTTCACCTTCTCTTCGCTCTTGGGTTTGACACCCTTGAGGTTGGCCTTAAAATCCATGTGGTGGCGCTGGTTGTGCTCGGTGGTGGCGGGGCCGGCCTCCCTCTGCTCGTCTCCCTCTTGGATGTTTTTGCCTTGAACGGCTCGGCGTCCAAGCAGCGAGCGGAAGTCCAGCTGCTGCGCCTCCCTCTGCCGCAGCTCCTCTTCACCCCGCTCCCTGGTTTCCACACAGCGTTTGAGGAGGCCTCTGGGAGCAGTGGTCTGGTCCTCCTCTTTCTTCTTCTTCTCTTCCCTGTGCAGGTGCGGGAGCTGCCGGTTCTCCTTCTGCTCCTCGTTGGCCTCCTGCCACTGCCGACTGACACCACTGCTGCTGCTTCTCTGCTCCACGCCTCCTCCTCCTTTGCCACCTCCTCTCAGCACCACGCTCCCACCAGCTGCTCCTCCTCCTGCTCCTCCTGCTGCTGCTGCCAGGCTGGATGAACAAGCACAGAGACAGATGGAGGGACACAGAGAGAGAGCAAGAGGACAAGCTCCGCCCCCCAGGTCTTAGCTGGTGGGGTGGGAGGTGGGGGGGACGACCTCGACTCAAATTGTTCATGTTACATCACAAGTGACTCAACTGCCCGAATATGGGCATGAGCAGAGGGAACACACACACAGATGTAAACAAAGAAAAAGCAGACTGAAGACACACTCCTCCTCCTCCTCCTCCTCCTCAGTTCTGAAGCTGCTGACTCTTTTTCACAGTTTCATCAAACTAAAGCAAACGGGGTTTCTTCCAGCAAACACTCGCAGCAGAGTAAACACAGAGAGGAAATACTGGCTCTGATTGGTCGGGATGATATGGACGGATTAGAGAAGCTTTAGGGAATTTCTGGATAAATAACAGAAGGATGGAGGGAATGGTGGGTGGGTGTGAGGAGGGGGTGGAAACAGGAACAGAGAGCTGGGAATAGTGGGGGGGGGCTGACGAAGTCTGACGGAGTCAGACTCTATGCTGATGATGCAGAGGTCTGTTTAGGGAATGAGACGTTTTAAAAATTCGTCAGGTTCAACCAATCACGCTCGTACGGCACAGAAATCTGACTCCACCCTCTTCAGCCAGCTGCAGGTGTCCAGGTGAGTGAGGTCTCACCTGCCGCCGTCCCGTCCTCTCCTGTCCTTTTCTCGTCTTTCGGTGACCGACAGCGTGGCCACAGCGCTGCACTCGCCCACGCTGTTCCTGAAACACAAAGTTTATCTTCTACATGCAGCATCTTCTCACAGGCATTAAGACCATCTCCCACTTCCACGCCAATGATTCATCACAGCAGTGTTTTCATTCAGGCACTGCTGCACTGTGCTATTTGCAACGTCAGACTTCATATGAGAAACTGATCCTTTTATCTCTCATTAATGGCACATAACATTTTCCCTTTAAGAGAGGAAAAGACACCAGGTAGGCTCCACTGGTCCTGATCAACAATGTTCATAAACATGTGACTGAAATTACCCTGGAAGTTGTTGCCTTTGTTGTCTTTGTTAGCACTAATCACATTATGTCTTGATGCTCAATCATCCAGGTAATAAATCTCCAAAAGTTGATTCTGTTCATCTGAACGTTTTCAGTGGGAGAAAGGTTTCGTCATCATCCAGGTGACTTTCTCTTCAGTCTCTGAAGAAGTCACATGATGTGGAAAATCTGATATTTACTTTTATAGATCAACTTTTTGTCTTTTTCAGTCCGAAGCTCTCCTGTATTCACATCTGTGGAAAAACGGCCTCTGTGCCATCAGAGACGTCTTCAGTTCATCTGTTGATTGTAAAAGTTGTTTTTATATAGAATGACCTCTGCACTTGATTTTCTCTGCATCAACTTTTGAACGTCTAAGACTTCACAGACAGCAACCCTACACTTGCCCTACAATCTGAAGAAAACACAGAGAACGTTTGATGTTTGTTAGAACGATTATGTTATGTTAGCTGTCCCAGCTGAGGACAGGTTTTCAGTAGGTTTCCATTCACACATAACAATCCATCCTTCTCTTGCACTGTCAGTCAAAGCTGTTACTGGCCACAGTGTGATGTTTGAAACCATCCAAATACTGACTTGGTTTGTAAATAACTTTCGGGACATTCAGAATTTGTTTTTTACTTGAGATCCAACAGTTTCCTGTTTTAGTAAATTGGAAATTATCCATTATTATGAAGTGTATATTTCAGTAATAATGTTTGATTGACAGTAAATCGTTAGGCTCACAATGGTGTCACTCATGGCTTAATGACTTTGAGGTTTAAAGCTGCATTTCCACCGTAGGAACTTTCTACAGGTTTGGGACCATTTGGATAAAATTAGGTCTGAATTAAGTTCTGGGGATATTCTCTTTACCTCCAAGGGTGTAGTACTTCAGAAAGGACAGGAACTTGGTCCAAAATATCTGAACTTTGGAGTTTGTGAAATATCAAAAGATCCTGAACTTTACAGAGATCTGGAGCTCTGAAATTTCAGGACCTTGGATGGTCCAGATCAACCATCCAAGGTCCTCAATACACCTGAACCAGAACTGTTCAGGAACTTTACCAACCAACATGACCAAGTTTTTGATTGGTTAAGCACTTGTTCTCAGTATTACTGTCACTTAAAAACACCCAGAGGACCTCGTCTGTGCGGCACCTTTAAATTCCTTGATGTTGGTTTGTGTTTCGGGTAAAGTGCAGCTTTACCGTCTCTCACAGTTTCTTCATGTTCACCAGCACATCACGTATGATTTTCATGAGCAGAAGGAGATTTCTCTTCTATTCTCATGTTACATAATCATGCTTTGAATATGATGCAGACTGCTGTATGTGCTGGGGTGGACGATGAGGTTATGGATGGATAGATTATGGAAGGGGGAGGGTTGGTGGTTCCTCTGTGAGTGTAATCCTCACTGCAGCTCTGTACTGTAGATCATCTGGGATTATTTTAGCATGTCTGCAGAATCTGTGTCTTTTTATGACATGTGAGTGTTTACAGTATCTGCGCCTGTGGATCTGTTACCTCAGGCTGATCAGGTACTCTCCGCCATGTTCCTTCTTCACTCGTCTGAAGAAGAAAACAAAGTTAGCTGTATCAGGTGTGGTTAGCTGCAGAGCGTGTGGTTTGTGTGTAACTGTAAACCTTATGAGCAGGGAGACGACGTCCTCTTTCTGCAGAAGTTCATAGTCGCCTCCGGAGATCAGAGATTGGCTCGGGTCGGTTCTGGTCCAGGTGTACTGGGGAAACGGATCTCCGGCGATGGCACAGGACAGGAGAACATGCTGACCAACAGCAGCGCTCACCTCTTTGGGCTTGGTGATGAACCAGGGCTGGACGCCGTCCTGAGGCTCTGCAGAAAACCACAATAATAAATCTGGGTTTATATGGAGGTCGTGTGGTTGAGCCTCACATAGGAAACCCAACATATACACTGTATATAGTGTCTGAACACAATGACACCAAAGTCGATCGGTCAGTGGCTGAGCTACAGCACAGACATCCTCAGTTACAGCTGGAGGGTTGATGTCTTCTCCCTCCCAATCCTCATGGACACTAATCAGATCATCCCGGGAGTTTGGATGGATAAACATCGTATCCACACAAACTCAGGATCCACAGACCGTTCAACCTCTCCATGAACTATAAGTTACCATTCAGACTCTGACAATAAAGAAGCATGTAATGCAAGACCAAAGCAACAATCGCACTGAACACCCGACACCGGCTGACAGGACTGGAGTTTTCTTTGGCTTTTTTTGTCATGTAGAGGTTGTGTGCAGGCAGGAGCGGTGATATGGACCCAAAGTGCAGACACTCAGAGGCAGAAAGTAAACTCAGATTTATTGCTATATGGCAAACAGAGACCTAGCAAAACTGATAGTACAAATACTAAACTGAAAATAACAATAACCTGAACACACAGCAAGATGAGGGTAGATCGCGACACGGACACAGAGAAACACAGAGGGGGCAATCAGGGCTGACGAGACAAAGGAAGCAAAACCTGACGTATTAACATGAGACACGGACTTTCAAAGTAAAACAGGAAACACAGACTGAACGTATAGACACAGACTCATAAGCAGGCACTGCAACAGAGACGTGGGAACAGGGCAGACACAGACACTGACTGGACACAGAATAGAGTATGGAAACCAAAACCTGAGAACTACATAATCAAACACCAAGAATAACGGGGAAAATAGAAATGCAAAAGCTTCACAAAAATAAACTAAAAAGAGAACACAAATAAAGGGTACAAAACAGAACGACCCAGGAACCCTAACATATTTGGGGCAGGGTGGATTTGGTATCAGGATCAGAAAGGCTGTGGGTTTGTAATTGTTGTGTTTGTGAACATTGCAAAAATCCCCACATTCGTGTCACTCAGGTCTCAGTGCAACTGCAGCATACCCTCCACAGTGAGCCGGGCCTGGGTCTGGTCCTCTCCATACTGGTTCCAGGCCCGGCAGCTATAGGTCCCGGTGTCCTCGGGGAAAACCTCGTGGATCAGCAGAGTGCAGCGGGTTCCCTCTCTGAGGAGCTGGAAGTCCTCTGACTCGGTCACCTCCTGCCCATCGTGGAGCCACACCACCTCTGGAGGAGGGTGACCTGAGGCCCACAGACAGCTTCATTCAAACATCAGGACACATCAGTGATGCAGTATTTTTTAGAATTAAAGGAGTGGCAATATTTTGTTTATTTAATTTACATTTTAGTGTTGTTGAATCAAAAGTAAAAAAAAGGCAAACTGGAAGTGCAGTTCCTCTGAAATCCAGCAGAGGCAGCAGTGAGTCAGTCCTCATAGACGTTAGCCTCATACACTAACTGATTGGTCTTCATGGATAATTATCCACCTTCATAACGCCTGGACAGGGGTAGGTGGTCTTTATAACTCACCTGTTTATTTGTTATTAGGGGCGTGGCCTCTTTGACTGACAGGTGGAGGTGACACAGGCGGCTGTAGCTGCTAACTGTTTGCTAGTTTCACCTGAACTGGACCTCTGGGCTGTGTTTGTGCAGTTGGAGCATTATTAATAACATCATCTGACCAATAACATGGCTGCTGTGAGGTCACTGTACTAACAGACCATCCAAGAAGGCGGAGCTTCAGTTTTGATACACAGTGAAATTCAAGGATTGTGATTGGACGTTGAGCACTGATCAGCAGGTATCTGTGTCTGCACTCCATCATCTCATCCAGTTACGTTTGGCTGCAGGATGTGGACTCATAATGTCAAGTACTGTCACAGCCGCCATTATTTAGATACAGTCAGTGATTTAAAGCTAAATTCACTGTTATTTGATTAATTTCATGGATGCTTCAGTAAAGCTGCTTTAACTCTAGCTGTGGATGTAAAATTAGTTTAAATACTTTTCACATTTAGTACAATTATTTATTAATACGTCAGTATGACCTTTAGGGGAGTTCAGTGTAATGATTGGGTAAGAAAAACATCCAGAGGTCAGAGGTGTGTGTGTGTGCGTGTGTGTGCATGTGTGGCTCCATAAATTTCAGTTTCGTGTGGAAATGAAGCTCGTGCAGAGAAGCAACAGCACCTCTAATCTTCACACAGCTTATATGGAGAAGAAAACCCAGTGTGGAAAATCATTATGTAACACACACACACACACACACACACACACACACACACACACACACACACACACACACACACACACACACACACACACACACACACACACACACAGCGGGGTTAATAATGTGGGGACTCATGATGAACTCATAATTCAGAAACAATATGTGCTGTCATATCAGAGCAACAACAACACTCAGAGGAAACGAAGAAGTAAATCTGCCCTCATCGCATCTCCTCCATCTCCCCAGAGATCAGACAGGAAATACCACAGCTCGCACACACACACACACACACACACACTTACCGCTCAGCTCCACCGTCATGGCGACTCTGCTGCCGTCCATCACCTTCAGATCGCTCAGGCGACCAATGAAGCGAGGAGCTTCACACGCAGCTCTGACCTCTGTGACCTCTGTGACCTCTGACCTCCCGCCTCTCTGTCTGCCTGCAGGGCGGAAACACACAAAGAAGAGAAAGGAGCAGTTACTAATGTAATCAAGTACATTTACTCCAGTACACGAGAGTACTCCAGTCTACTGATACTTCAAATGTCAAAGGGAAATAATGCACGTTTGACTTCCTGTTTTTATTTACAGTGTAACAGCCAATCACATTAAACTACCATAATCCAAACTCAGAGCTCAGTGTGTTAGCCTGAGGCAGAGAGAGAGCACAGAGAGCACCAGCCTGAGCCTCACTCGTCCTCTTCCTTATAAGGAGCGAGGGTTTCCTTTTCTCTCTCCCTCCATCAGACACACACACACACACACGCACGCACACACACACACACACACACACACACACACACACTAAAGTCCATTAAACATGCCTGTGTATGTGTGTGCGCTCATGTGAGGAGGGACAAATGTGTGTGTGCGTGTTTTGTTCTGTGTACATATCAGAAATACCAGAGAGGACACACACTGCTTCACTGGCTGTGTGTGCGTCACATTAACTGATGAACACACACACACACACACACACACACACACACTGTAACAACAGTTAGTATAATCATATTTCCATGCTGGGGTGTTTCCAGGGTTGATGAAATGAGCGGGGGCAGAGGAGGTGAAGAAACAGAAATCTGAATATCTGAAACGCCGGCTTTGGTTTCATCTTTCCTTCTTACACAAGTGACAAATAAATCCATCTACCCATCCATCAGCCCTCCACCCATCCATCCTTCATCACTTCATCTATCATTCCATCCAACCATCCATCCATGCATTCATCCATCAATCCGTCCATCATCCCTCCATCCAGCCTTCTTCCATCCACCCATCTGTCATCCTTTGATCTGTCCTTCATCACTTCATCCATCCATCCATCGCTGGTAAAGTAATTTGGTAAAGTTCTGCACAACAGCTGCAGCAGACCCAGCGTCTCTAGTTTGGGAGTTTCAGAATCCTCTACTTTTACAAAGAAAATTAAAGTTTGTGAACATTGCTCTCCTTCATCTAAGGTTATGAACCATGACGCTCTCACCTTCACGTTAAACAGAAAAACATAAAACTGCTGTTTCCAGCGCAGGAATTCAAACTCTGATGGATCGATACACGCTGTAGTTTGGCAGTTCTTTATTTTGAAAGGATATGAACACTTCCTCCTACACTGTGAGGAGTCATGTGACCTGCAGATACAAACTCGCTGAGTGAAACGACATCAGCAGCAGAGATATATTCTTCTCAGACTGCAGATGAGACTTTATTGTCCTCACATGGAAATCTGCTGCCTGTGGGAACCCGCTGGTATTTCACTGTGTGTGTGTGTGTGTGTGTACTGAGTGGGGGATTTCCTGCTGCATGCCTGATTGTCCTTATAAAGCTGCGATGAAGGTTCCTCTCCAACACGCTGATCAGTGATTGGCTGACTGATGCTGCTCTCACTCCCCTCTAATAAAATGAAATTCTGCACTATTCAGCAAACTACATTCAAAATAAGGTCCAGAAACCATCAGGGCAGTAAATCTTCCTGCAGCAGCTTCTTTGATTTCTGCTTTAAGCTCAGTAACTTCACAGAGCTGGTGTTACGACAGCGGGTTATTATATTTTATCACGCGGGTCTTAGATTAATGATAAAATTTACGTGAGTAGTCCAGGTTGGAGGAAGATATAAAATATTGTGAGTGATGAAAAATAAACATTACCAAATAATTTTCACATTCACAGAGCTGCATCTGCAGGACCCAGACTGAGGTCTGTGTGCTACATTCATCCACAGGAGCTGTGATACCAGCAGCGTTCTGGTTTCTATTATTTCATCACATCTGATCAGCTAAACAGTCTGAAATCAGAAAGTTAGACATCCTGATAATAATGAATTGCAGTAGTCCAGCCTGGAAGTAATAAATGCATGAACTAGTTTTTCAGCGTCACTCTGAGACAGGATATTTCTAATTTTAGAGATGTTGCACAAATGGAAGAAAGCAGTCTTTCATATTTGTTTAATATGTGCGTTGAAGGACATATCCTGGTCAAAAATGACTCCAAGGTTGCTCACAGTGTTACTGGAGGCCAAGGTAATGCCATCCAGAGTAAGAATCTGGTTAGAGACCATATTTCTAAGCTTTTCAGCGCCAAGTACAATGACCTCAGTTTTATCTGAGTTAAGAAGCAGAAAGTTAGCGGCCATCCAGGTCTTTGTCTTTAAGACATTCCTGCAGTTTAACTCATTGGTGTGTGTTATCTGGCTTCATGGACAGATAGAGTTGGGTGTCATCTGCATAGCAGTGTAAATGTATGATATGTCTTCTAATGATGCTGCCTAAGGGAAGCATGTATAATGTAAACAGAATTGGTCCTAGCACTGAACCCTGTGGAACTCCATAATTAACCTCAGTGTGTGAAGAGGACTCTCCATTTACATGAACAAATTGGAGTCTATTAGATAGATATGATACAAACCACTGCAGCACAGTACCTGTAATACCTACAGCATGTTCTAATCGCTCTAATAGGATATTATGGTCAACAGTATCGAATGCTGCACTAAGGTCAAGAAGGACAAGCACAGTGATGAGTCCACTGTCAGAGGCCATAAGAAGATCATTTGTAACCTTCACTAAAGCTGTTTCTGTGCTGTGATGAGCTCTGAAACCTGACTGAAACTCTTCAAATAAACCATTCCTCTGCAGATGATCTGTTAGCTGTTTGACAACTACTCTTTCAAGGATGTTTGATATGAAAGGAAGGTTGGAGATTGGCCTATAATTAGCTAAGACTGCTGGGTCTAGAGATGGCTTTTTGAGTAAAGGTTTAACTGCAGCCAGCTTGAAGGCCTGTGGTACATAGCCGATTATTAGAGATAGGTTGATCATATTTAAGATCAAAGAATTAATCAATGGCAGGACTTCTTTGAGCAGTTTTGTAGGAATGGGGTCTAAAAGACACGTTGATGGTTTGGAGGAAGTAATTACTGAAGTTAACTCAGAAAGATCAATTGGAGAAAAAGAGTCTAACTTAACATCAATGGAACTAAGAGTAGCTGTAGATAATATTACATCTGTGGGATGATTATTGATATTTTTTTCTCTAATGATTAAAATGTTATTTGTGAAGAAGTTCATGAAGTCATTACTAGTTAACGTTAAAGGGATGGTTGGCTCAACAGAGCTCTGACTGTTCATGTTTCTACAGTGGAATCACTGGTGACCACTTTAAAGTCACACTGTGCTGGAAACTGTGAGCCTCACCTGCTCCGGACCAGGTGAGATGTTCAGTATCAGTTACCATGGTGACTGAACAAGGTAAGACACTGAAAACTGTGACTTTAAGCTCAGCAAATCTCCTTCTGGTCTGCAAACATTTATCAGAGGCAGGAATTTTATAAGATTTGCTTCCCACGACTGTCTCCACGTTCCTGTTGTTTGCAATAATATCAGTGAAATAAATCAGTTACCGTCACGTGAAACAAAATGTATCAAGAAAAGGAAACGATATGATGAAAGAAACAAAAACAGTCTCATCATAAACAAACTTGTTATGTGGCTGAGCATTGAATCAGATGAACTGAGGCTCCTGAGCTGAGAGGTTCAGGCTGCAAACATCAGCACAGACGAGTCACTTCCTCACAGGTGGTAATCTGTTTTTAATCATTTTAAATTTGCTGATAGCGGCCAACCTTTCATTTCATCCATCTTCATGTCCACAGAGCAGTTTCAAGAGGGCCGAGTGTGAACGCGAGAGCAGAAGATCAGGAAAAACAGACGACAGGAAGAGGAGAAAGTGACAGTCGGGGTGGGGGAGAGTGACAGAAGCACGCTGTCAGTCTCTGGGCCAAATCATGAGGAAATTTACCAAAGTGTTTCCTATTCCACTGAAGTGTTTACTCAGCAGCTGCAGTTTCTGATTTATTTATGAAACCATGTTCTTACAAACCTGAGCCGCAAACTAAAGAGCAGCAAATATAACCAGACCAAAGAGTTTCTGAGTCAGCATCACTCTGTAGCTGCTGTCCAGCCGAGGCAGACCTGGGATCAGCTGCAGAGCTGAGAGGAGTCCCCACCGCGTGATGAAGCTGTGGACTCCCTCTGCATGCCCTTCTTGGGTCGGCTTCAGCCTTACTCTGTGTGTGTGTGTGTGTGCTGCAGCGTATTTTGTCTTTATATGGCTCTCGGCTCTCTGCTGCTTCTGCTCAGCGCTTCAACGACACGGCGCTGAAAAACCTGAGCTGTGACTCCAGCTGATCCACGTGGTTACATCAGCTTCATGATCCTGACCAATCGAAACGACAGGAACAGAGTAACCTCACCACACACACACGCACACACACGCACGCTCTGATAATCAGTTAATCTGCTTCATGCTGAATGAGTCACGGTGACTGTAGGTGATCTGTATGAGTGGATGGAGGAGGTGTTTGCAGGTCTGCAGGTCTCTGAGAGTCGTGAGATAATAAAACTAAAGCCACTCGTGGGTTTAACAGCTGAACACTTTTCCCAGCAGCAGCTCTGCAGGTGGTTTCATCCCTCTTGAAGACGACCTCTGACCTCTGTGGCGGTGCCGTATGTTTGCAGGATTCCAGTAAGGATGGAGGAGCCCACTACACTGTGGTGTGAATGCTGTGGGTGCTCTGTGACGACTCTTCTTCTGTTTTAAAGTAAGGACAGATTTAAAACCCTGACTCTATTTTCAGACTTTATTTCATTGCTACAGTTATGATGGACCATAAACTGGTGTTTGCTCACTGCAGCCTGTTCCTGTCATGAAGGTGAGCAGGTGGCAGTGTTCAAGGTGTCCACATGTTTCAGGTGGGCTGATGAAACACTTCCTGTGAGTTCAGAGTGCACTTCTTCCTGCTTCACTCCAAACGTCTCAGATTCTCCCACACAAACATTTCTCTCCTGTGTGTGTTTGTTTTTCTCTCTCTGATCAGAAGGTCAGGTCAAAGGTCAGGATGGAGTATGTCCTCAGTTTCCTGTTGGACCATGATTGTGTTTTTGTGTGAGAGTCAGTGCTGCCCTCTGCTGGAGGACTTGGTCCATCACACTCTGAGCCTCAGAGTGAAGCTGTTCCTCTGCCCTGCGTTACAACATCTATGCATCCACACAGGGTAAGTGGACCGACTCTTACACAGCACCTTTCTGCTCTCCCACAGTACTCAAAGCGTACAACACGCCACATTTAACCAGTCACACTCACTCATACACGCATGTCTTCTAAGATTGTTGTGCTTCCTTACTAACATTCATACATTCATTCTCTGATGGATGCATCTGAGAGCAATTTGGGGTTAGTATCTTGCCCAAGGAAGGAGCCAGGGATTGAACCAAACAGTAGATGGCCACCCACCCATCCATTATGAAGCAGCTCTGAGGAGATGGTTTAAATAAAGGTTTCATTTCAGGTCCTTTAGTCTAGGTGAGGAGGAACTCACTGTGCACGAGGAGCGTCCACGCTGCAGAGTCCACCGTCAGCCCGTCAGCGTTGGTCAGCTGACACCTGTACGTGCCCCGGTCCACCCGTCTCACCCTCTCCACCGTGAGAGTGAGACGGGTGCCGTCTCGTCTCTGCCGCAGACCTGATCCCGTCCTCACGGGCCCCCCGTCCTTCAGCCAGGTGACCACGGCCCCGGCAGCAGAGGAGGACACTGTGAGGAAGAGGAGAGGCGGCTCACACTCACAGGATCTTAAAGTCACAGTAAAGCTGTGGAGGAGCTGAGACCTGAAAAGAAACCTTTATTTAAATCATCATTAACCATCTCCTCAGAGCTGCCTCATGTCAGTGATTCCACCTTCACAGTCTGAGGCGTTTCTCACCTTGGCAGGTGAACGTGACCTGAGCTCCCTCTGTGGCCTCCTGGTCCAGGGGGACGGCCTCGAACCGCAGGTTGGAACCCGCCTTGGACGTCCTCACCGGCCTGAAACACACAGGTGATCCTGAACACACCTGAAAGTAGACGGGACTTCACATTTAAATAAAAGTGAATTGATCCAAGTTCTGACCTGCTATCTGAGCCGGGTCCTGACTGCTGGTCCGAGCAGGTCTGATCTGGATCAGGAGCGTCGATGGACCGGACCTGCAGGGGAGCAGGAGCTCTTTCACTTCATGTCATTCTCTTTCATTTATTCTGCTTTAGATGGCATGAGTTTCAGAAACATTATTATTATTATTAGTAGTAAAATAACCTGATTAGGTGCAGTTCTCCTCTCAGCCAGCAGAGGGAGCTGTGCAGGTGGTTTGCTCTTCCAAGAGGCGGCCTGTCTGGCCTCTTGCTCCTCGGGCTGGGAGCTGGGAGCAGCTCTGCCCTCCTTCTGGCTCCTGGTTCTGGTCTGTGGGTCGTCAGTGGGCCGGCCGGTCCTGCAGGAGGAACCAGAGTGTATGATCCTGAACATGCCGTCCTCGTTACCGCGGTGACTGTCCCCGTGTGACAGCATGTTTTTAATTCTTTGCAGTATTTGATTTACTGGTGGATTTATTTTTATGACGTCTCTTTTCTTTTTTCGGTCAGACAGTAAGAAACCTCAGACGGATTATTTGCAGCAGGTTATGAAAGGTGAAACCTGCCGGTTAGCGTCCCCACAGGAGTTCAGATTGATGAGGAATCTCCTCTGCTTCCTTCAGCTGCCTCTAACCTGCTGCTGTAAACACTCAAGCAGTTTTCCAGGACAAGTTTCCAGCTCGTGAAGCCAAAAGATCTCAAACTCAGCTGGAAAACTTTAGCAGCAGCAAAGGAAAGAGGAGCCACGTTTTCCAGGAGCTGACGAAGCTCTGAGAGGGACGCTGCTGTCCGTCCACCAGAGGTCCAGACAGGAAACAGCTCTGAGGGATTCTTACTGTTAACACCTGCATCAGACAAGCTGATCCAGACATGACAGCACTCACCTGGAGGAGTCGTCAGGAGCACCTGGAGAAGAGAGGGGAGGACACGTGAGACAGAGAGAACGTCCACATCATCAGCATCCACACAGTCACACGCTCAGAGCACCTCACCGCCACCAGCTGCTCAACATCAGGCTGTAAACATGTTTGTTTTAACGTGGGGCTGACTCACTGCTGCCTCTGCTGGACAGCAGGGGAACTGCAGCGTTTGGTGCTCTGCTGCAGTTTTAAATAATGACAAATGAGTGCGTGTAGCAGCTGAACGACTCTGATTGGCTGCCTCACCCTGGACGGTAAGCTTGGCGCAGGCAGTCGCTGTTCCGGAATCGTTGCTGATCAAACACTTGTAACTTCCTGCATCCTGGACAATCACATCCTTTATCTCCAGGAAGTGAAGGCCTGAGCGCTCGTACATGCTGATCCGCCCACCAGACTGAAGCTCCGCCTCCTCCTGAGAGACAACAGTAAATACTGAGTTAATCAGTAAAAACGGACAAAGAATCTGTCCTCCAGCCGCCGCTGCGAGTGAGACTGAGATCCCACAGCTTCTCAGCTGTTCCTCTGCAGCTCTGATCTGAAGCTCCTCGTACCTTGTACCAGGTGACCCTGGGCTGTGGGCGTCCTGTGGTTTTGGCGGAGAACTTGGAGCTTTGTCCCGGCTCGGCAAACACTCGGCTCGGTTTGTTGATGAACTTTGGGGGACTCTCACTCCAAATGCTCGGCCTGTTCTCCACAGCAGGAGCTGCAGAGCGACACCTGGAATCATGAGAGATGGAGTTCACATGACCCGGTCCATATCAGTGCTGAAGTCCAGCACCAGATTTTACCATCGAGCCTGATGAGTTTTCAAAGTGTTCCTTTCATTTTTGTGAGCAGTGTTTTTTGTTTGGGAGGAAAACGTTTAGCCAAATTCAGAGCTGTGTGAAAGGAGTGTCCTCTGAGACATCTCATAGCTGTTTGCACGGCTCACCCTGCTTTCATGGACGGCGGCGCGACGTATTTCTTCCCAGGATTCTCTGCAGGTGGAAAAAGCATCAGATCGAGCTTTCGCTAAACCTTTAAAAAACTTTATGAGTGTTTTTATTTGAACCAAAAGGCAGCAAACAGAAATAAAATGAGGGCATAAAGAGTGTGGGTGTCACATGTCCACAGAGGAAAACCATCCGAACACGTTTTCCTCACAGTGACTGTTTCCTGTCAGAGCTGCTCACGCTCTTACCTTCCAGAAGGATCTCCACGGTAACCTGACGGCTCCCCGCCTGATTGGTTGCCTGACAGGTGTAACTGCCCAGGTCCTCCTCCGTGACCCCTCTCACCAAAAGGCTGAAGTTGCCCCGCCCACCCCGTTCCACGATGTAGTGCTCTCCACCAATCATGGCCCTTCCCTCTCTGTACCATGTGACCTGTGGCTCAGGATGGCCACGCACCTGAACGATTCAGACAATGGAGAAAAGCAATCAGCTGATTTCACACAGACTCGTCCAGCTGACTCAGCATCATCCGGCATAACGGAGGCTGTGTCCATCTTTTATATACAGTGTGTGTTTGGTTTGAGGTCAGCGTGACAGAAGCAGACAAGTCCAGACCGAATGTGCAGGACTCTATGAACGAAGAGGACTAAAGACCTCACAGAACTAGGAAAGCAAGCGTGTGTGTGTGTGTCTGTCTCTGTGAGTGTGTGTGTGTGCAGCATGTGGTGGACAGATGTGTTTGAGGACTTTCAGCTGCCATCCGGCTTTGCAGATCCATCCATCATGTTTGGGGATTTGTGGTGCATTCAGGTATCCTGGGATTCTTCACATGCAGTCAGCAGACAGCCAGAGGAGCTGAGGCAGAAATGAAGAGCGCTGCCTTCAGGTGAAACTTGTCCAGTTTGGCTGTGATTGGGTCTTTAAGTGGTTAAACTGGTATAAAACCACAGGGGAAAGCAGAGCAGCGTAAGAGCCGCTGATTAAAGTCAGGCCAAACACAGAAAATGACTTCAGAGAGCAAATAAAGCAGAAACAGAGCGTTTGGTCTGCTGGGATTGTTGGGAGGCTTCACATCAGGATGCAGCCGGTCACAAGACTGAAGAAATGTTAATCCGTCCGCTCTCACATCCTTCCAGCCTTTCAGACTCTCAGATACAAACACAGTCTCCTGACCTGTGAAGAAGGTTTAGCCTGATCCTCCTCACTCTTATTTCAGTGGCTGGCAGCGAACCGCCTTAAATGTGTTCTTTAATGTTGGGATGTTTGTTCCGTCTCAGTCCTGCTTTTATGATCTGCTGCTGTGAGCTTTGTTTTTATGGTCTCTCAGATCGGTGAAGCACTTTATTCTGGAAAAAGATCCAGACACAAATCGTGTCATTCCTCCCACACCGAGTGTCTGTCCTCAAGTCCTGCTTCAGTGTTATGTTTAAGAATAGAATAGAATAGAATAAAATAGCCCTTTATTGTTATTGTACATGTGCAACAGAATTGTAGGTGCTCCACACCAACTGTGCAGGAATAAGTCTGTGAAGGTTCTCAGTCATCCAGGTCATCGTTGTCAAAGGAGCTTGCAAAGAAAAGCGTCTGGACTTCTTTAAGTTGCTTGAAGACGTTTCACCTTCATCCGAGAAGCTTCTTCAGTTCTACGACACCAACTCTCTGCCATCTGTAATCCAGTTTTGAGTTCCCTCCCCAGACGCCTTAACGCCCACTCACATCCTGGGCCATCTGACCTCAGGAAATCACATGATAAGGTGGGGCCAGGTTTCACAATGAACTCACCCGAAACTCTGGCTGATTGGGACCCACACCCAGTTTCACACCTTGGCTCAGGCGATTAGAGGATCATCAGGGGGTCCTTTTGTCCCTCTGTGGGGGGAAACTCCCACTAGGTTTAAATCTGGGACTCTCCACCATTTGACCTTAGAACTGAAGAAGCTTCTCGGATGAAGGTGAAACGTCTTCAAGCAACTTAAAGAAGTCCAGACGCTTTTCTTTGCAAGCTCCTTTGACTGTGCAGGAATAAATAATAATGAAGAGGAATTTATATACAAAAATAAGAGGAAGGCACACAGGTAGCAAAGTGCTCGGAAAAGAGGAAATGATAAACATTAACACGTATAAATCATCATGAAGTTTTAACAATTCATTTTCTGCATTAAAGTGAGTCGTTTAAAAATGAGCCAGTCTGACTTTGATCTTCAGTCCGTTGTGAGTCTGTGAGGGCGTCAGCGTCTCCTGAGGCTTTCCTCATACACAAAGCCTCATGTCTAGCCTCCATGTTTATATTTGGGCAAACTGTGGTGATTACAGCTTCCTGATGCACGCTGGCACCGCTCGCTCAGGTCACAGGAACACAACTATTTATACAAAGCCAGAGTTTAAAGTGGGCTGAAACCTCCGTCTGATAAGAAAGGCTGCATGTCTGAACAGCTCAGCTGCTGCTGCTGACATCGGCTCTGATGAACCTCCAGAGACTGAAGGTCGGCTTCATCCAGAGTTCAGAGTGCCAGGACGTCTCATTCTCAGCTCGTCCCAACTCAGAGCAGGTGGAAATATCTCACATCTTAGTTATCTTCACGGTGTCGAGTCCACCTTAAACAACCTCAGAGGTGTAAACGCTGTTCACTGTTTCAGGTTTAGAGGTAAAAAGAACCAATCAGAGTCTCACCTTGCCCTCCAGTCGAGCTTCTCCCCCCAGCGTGACCCGGGCATTACGGGGAGGAAGGACGAAAGCTGGAGGCTCGTTGCCGTGGGAACCGCATCCTTGTGACAGGCTTGTAACCTTGGAGACGGTGGAAACTGAAGCCAATCGCACGTCAGTCATTCTCCTATCAGAGGAAACAGAAACAACCATCAGAGAGTGACATCACAAACATGCTCTGAGCATGTGCACACCTCAGAGGCATCATGTGATCAGCTGATCATGTGACTCCGAGGAAACTGAGGAAAACGTATTTTCATCATCAGTCCTTGTTCTGATGACCTGTAACACCCGACATGGCTGTGAGTATCAGTAGCATCTGTAGTTGTTCAGCATCAGATGAGTGCGGTGGTTCCTGACACACATACCTGTGAATCACCTTATCATGGTGGTGGTTACCACACCAGCATGAACCCAGGAGCTACTGCTGGGGTCTCCCAAGGCAAACTGGTCCTGGGTGAGGACAGAGCAGTATACATGCCTGCCCTCCAGTGGGCTCCGGCGGGCCTTCACTTGCAAGAGGGGCTTTGGGATGGTTACTGTTGTGATGTCAGCTCAGAGCGTGCTCACTGCTGGCTTCACAGTTGTTGTATGTTGGTGATATTTTCTGCTTTTGGCTGGACGTTGGCTCAGTGTTTGCCGGCTGGTCGCTGTGTGTCTGCTGGATGTTTTGTGTGTTTTCAGAGCAAACAGCAGCAGTCTGCAGCTCTGACCCTCTCTCTGCTGCTGCCTTATAAGGTCTAATAGTTACGAAACACACTCAACTCTGTTTGAAATAACAGTTTTATCAACATGTCAGCTTTTGTTTCCTGTCTCGTGCTGATCGTGTGTTTTTCTCTCCAGCTCAGAGCTCAGACACAAACCTCCATCTGACCGAACACGAGCTGCACCTCAGCCTGAATGAAAAATACTGAGAACAGGTTCAAAGTTCATGCTAAGCTTCTGACAGCACGTCGGTGCTCGTTCTCTCAAGGAGTGAACACAGGTTAGATGCTGCAGTTTCTGGATACATCGATCAGGAACAAGAACGTGAAGATGAAAGATCAGTGAGACCGCTGTGTGACGATATTTGGGTTTGAGTTGATGATAATGAAGGTTAAAGATGTCCAATGAGCTTCCACAGTCCCATGAACGGGATTAAATGTATAGAAACCTGCGGAGGAGAACGTGCTGGAAATGCTGCAGAGCACCAACAACCAGAGATGGGCAGCAACGCGTTACCCGATTACTTTTTTCAAGTAATGAGTAAAGTAAGGGATTACTATTGCAAAAACAGTAATTAGATTACTGTTACTTTCCCGTAGGAACGCTGCGTTACTGCGTTACTAAAACTGATTTTTTTGCGAGAACGTCGGATGACAGTGACGTAAGCGAGTGCGACGTTCGTGACAACAGCTGTGTGCAGATCAACAATGGATCATATATCGAGTGCGGGAGAGAGTATGAGCGTGCAGCGTTTAAAGCGTGGAAGTACTGACCTTACTTTGAGTTTGATTCCATAAAAAGTGACAAAAACATTAGTGTCCGTTGTGCGTGGGAAGAAAACTTCTTTTTACAGCGAAAAAACCCTAAACTTCAGAGCAAGCACCGAGTAGCTACGACGTAATGGGAAACACAGAGAAACTCGCGGATTCTTCCACTGACCGCTGCGACACCTGCACCACCTGCTTTACAGGTGAAAATAGAGCAACAGGACCGCTAGTCTTTGACTTTATTTATTTTCTGCTGTGTTTTACTTGCATCTATTTGAAAGAGTGAGTGTAAACACAAAAAAAAATATTTTATTTTATGTGCTGGAATGTGCAGAAAATAGGTTTAAATATTAAACTAATTTCTTCCAGTCAGAGAATGTTACATATAATTAAATGTTTGCTTGATGCATAAAGTTAAAAGATTAAAACTAATAAAACAAGTTTTAAAAAGAGACTTTTCCATTTGATTACATTTTGTATGATGATTATGCAGAAAAAGTAGAATTGGGCTGAAAGATCTATCGCTTTATCACCTATTCAGGTTGTAAATTGTGCTTTTAAAAAGTAACTAAGTAACTAAGTAATTAATTACTTTTGAAAATAAGTAATCAGTAGAGTAACCGGATTACTTTTTGGGGGAAGTAATCAGTAATTAGTTACTAATTACTTTTTTCAAGTAACTTGACCAACACTACAGAAGAAGAAGACAGCATTCAAACAGGAAGGCCTGCGAGAGCTCTGAAGGTCACAGAGAGCCTGAGTGAAGCTTTTCTCACAGATGGTGTCACGTCGGTGGAGCGACACAAACACAGGAAAACAAAGAGAAGCTGACAGAAGATCAATAACACAGAGATAACAGAGATAACAGAGATAACATAGATAACAGAGATAACAGAGATAACAGAGATAACATAGAGCAGCGACACATGAATGTTTGCAGTCAGCAGCTCAGTTCCACCCTGAGTGGCAGAGAGAGAGAAAGACTGAGCGGAGCTCACTCGCCCATCTGCGCTTGTCATTAGCGGAGTTCATTATCAGGAGGAAAAACTGTTTCCTGTTTGTCACGCTGAACCAACGCAGCCAAATAACACAGAAGCCTCGCCTCAGTCGGAGATGCTAACTCACTTTCTAAAGTTCAAAGTTCAAACTCTGACTTTCAACAGCTGCACTCTGCTGCTGGGTCACATGACCTGATGCAACATCAGCTCTACCAACAGAGCAGAGCTGTGAGGAGGAAGTCCTGAGACCTCACAGCTGAATACCAGCTCTGTGATTCTGTCAGCAGGTCAGCCCTCACTACCTATGAGCAGCTTGTTTTACACAAAGCCTGCAAATATTTCACTAAATATGGAGAACATGATCCAAACAGCAGATATTTTCACCGAGTAGAAATGTTTTCACAGTCTGACCCCGCCCACCCCACCATGACCTCATCAATTCAAATCCAAACATTTCCTGGAGTGGTCTGTAAATAAGCTTCAAGTCTTTTCTCACTGTACGTGTGTGTGTGTGTGTGTGTGTGTGTGTGTGTGTGTGTGTGTGTGTGTGTGTGTGTGTGTGTTCATGTGAAACTTTGATTTTGCTGTTTCTGTGTAGCGGACAATGAAGCCTGAAAGCATTTGTGGTGATGAACGTGTGTTTGAACAGGTGAGCTGCAGCGTTTACAGCCAGCGTGCACTCAGAGACAGGAATCAGCTGCTCACTGCGATCACGCAGACTTCTTCTCACAGTGAAAACCTTTATGAACAGTCAGAGAGTTAGCACTCATCCCAGACCTGCTGCAGGAAGACAGCTGCTACCATCGGTCATATTTAAAGTCAGTTTGCATTTAATGAGAGGAACGAGATGGGTGAGGCTCAGACACGATGAGACGTCCGCCTGAGACAGGAAGCAGCAGAAGATAAGAAGAGATCAGATCAGTCATCAGGCTGTGAAATCAGAGCTGCAGGTGAGTTCACGGTGCTCTGAAACTTCCCAGCAAACTCCGGTCGGTCTGAGGTCGGCTGTTTAATCAGTGGAGATTCCTTCACGTCAGTCGACCGTTTCACAAACATCCTCTACAACTAAGCAGCAGCAGGCCGAGCTTCTGTTTCCCACATTCACCCTGTAATATCACACACTGTGCAGCAGCATCAGCACTGCATCTCCACTGAGACACAGAGGCGTGAAACATCAAGCAAACACCAGACATACATCAACATCCCAAGACCGTCCCAACAACATCCCGACTACGTCCCAACAACACCCCAAACACGTCCCAACAACACCCCAAACACGTCCCAACAACACCCCAAACACGTCCCAACAACACCCCAACACTGTTCAAACACGTCCCAACAACATCCCAACACCGTCCCAACAACATCCCAACACAGTCCCAACAACATCTCAACACCGTCCCAACAACATCCCAACACCGTTCAAACACGTCCCAACAACATCCAAACAACTTCGCAACAAACATCCCAATAACATCCCAACAACGTCCTGACAACGTCCCAACAACATCTCAACAACAACCCAACGACATCCCAACAACATCCCAAAAACATCTAAACAACGTCCTGACAACGTCCCAACAACATGCAAACAACATCCCAACAACATCCCAACAACATCCCAACAACTTTGCAACAAACATCCCAATAACATCCAAACAACGTCCCGACAACGTCCCAAAAACATGCAGACATGGATCTGTGCCTGGGATTTAGATACTCTGAAATGCAGGAAGTCTCATAGTGACTGAGTCCGAAATCCTTCATGGAGCTTTAAAAAGACGTCCGAGTTTGACGGTGAGGATTAACTGATGATTTTTAGGTCGTGTTCAGTTTTGATTGTGTGAAAGAAACCTCCACTAGTGCTGAGGAACATCTACAGGTGGAGGAGCAACACCTGCTGACCTGAGGTGCTGGCAGCTCCCTGCCTGAAGAGGCTTCAGCGTCTTTACTGGATTTTCTCTCAGATTTGATTTTGTTCTTGTTTAAACTCTGCTCGAGGTTCAGACAGACGCAGGCTCTACTCTGATCTGATATCCTTTTGTTATTGACACTCTGATATTCATTAACATTAAAAACCTGGAGCATGAAGTCTGAAAGGTTTGAGAGGTCCTTACAGTCGCATCAAGCTGGCTTCATTCTGTAGGACTCAGTGCTGTAGTGACACCACAGCAGTAACACAGCACTGTAAAGTATAAAAGTCTGTGACTATGATGAACTATTTCTTACATCAGAGGGTAAAATGATTATTACTGCAGGATTGACCCTGTGCACGAGAAAATGCTAACTTCCTGGTTTGAGACCGGATGTGGGGTTGTACATTTCCGGTAGCTTTACTTTGCGGTCAATCGCTACTGCGAAGATATACTCCAAAATTGATGTCCAAAACTCGAAAACGGAACGATCGCGTTAAGTTACAAAGAGCAGAAGGTGGGAACACTCACCACTGTTGTGTCATAAAAATCTAATGA